>NC_058115.1:35183060-35260560 GCF_914725855.1 Thunnus albacares | reverse complement strand
CTAACCCCTAACCCCTAACCCTAACCCTAACCCTAACCCTACCCTAACCCCCCTAACCCTAACCCTAACCCTAACCCCAACCCCAACCCTAACCCCAACCCCAACCCCAACCCTAACCCCCAACCCTAACCCTAACACCCTAACCCTAACCCTACCCTAACCCTAACCCAAACCCTAACCCAAACCCAAACCCTAACCCTAACCCTAACCCTAACCCCAACCCTAACCCTAAACCCTAACCCCTAACCCCTAACCCCTAACCCTAACCCCTAACCCTTAACCCTTAACCCTAACCCCTAACCCCTAACCCTAACCCCTAAACCCTAAACCCTAAACCCTAACCCCAACCCCAACCCCAACCCTAACCCTAACCCTAACCCTAACCCCTAACCCTAACCCTAACCCAACATTCAATAGAAATGAAGTCACCTGTTCAACACCTTTGTGCAGTCAGATGCCCAGGCTGCATGGTGAGGATGTGCTTCAGTTGAAACCTTGTGTACAGAAAGGGAAAAATATCATTAAATAACCAGTAAGACACAATAAGACTGTACCTGTTGATACGTAGTGAGTTAACAACACAATTATCTATACAGGAGTAAACTATTACTAGGGAAACTCAAGTTCATGTAAAAATACCTGGTGACTGACCAAAGCTCTATTCATTATTACTCTACACGGTGCACCTGTTTTGTTTATTTTGTGAAAATACTGTGAAATTACGGTAGACTCAAACAGCAACTTGTTAGCTCTTTGTGAAAATGAAGTTCTGTCTGTACCTTTAATCTCCATGGCCAGTCCGAATCTCCATAGTTGTAGGTTATCTCTTCCCCTGGCCTGATGTCCTTGATTGCAAATAAACAGAGATGAGGCTTTCTATCCACAGTGATGATGAGTCTCCCTAGAGAGTCGTCCTCTCTGGCTGCATCAATACTGAAATTACAAAAAATTCTGATTACAAAATGTAAAAGTATAATGACAGAAGCACACTATACTGAATGAATGAATAAATCAGCACCACCTCTACTACTATTACTACTACTACTACTGCCACTACTAACATCAAGTTAGTACAAAATGGCAGTTTGTTTTTCTGGGTGAAATTAAACTTACAAAAAATACTGTAAATTAAGTATGACAACACATGTACCATAGTTTTTTCCCATTGTGGAGAAATTCAAACATGAAAACCTTCAGGGCATCGTGGTACAGTCTTAGCCTGTTTTCATGTTCCTGTTTGATTTCCAATCGATATTCAATAAGAAAGTCTCCCTTCTGAAAGTGGCGGCAACTGAACACTCCTCGACCTAACGAAGAACAGAAGATGTGTCAGAAATATGCAGAGATTAAAGCAATAATTAAAAGTATACCTGTGCTAAAGAATTTTTAACAAATGGCAACTCACCTTTAAATGAATTAATATATTTTATATTGAATCCATCCTTGTCCTTGCCCAAGGATGAAAAATATGCTGCCTCTTCTTTAGGTTTAATCTTCACTCTCTGTGGCCTCATTGCTGACATCTCATGCTAAAGATGATGATGACTTCAGTAAAGATATAGAAAAAAATCTGATCAGTTTACCTATCATAGTTTGTTAACAACTTACTGCAGACCTATTTTACAGTTGAATTTCAGTCTTTTAAGTGTCTGTGTAGGAAATGTGCCAAACAAATAGATATGCTATACAAATAAATTTGCCTTGCCTTACTAGTAAGCCATATGTCAGACTCAGGGAAGCAGGAGTGGACCCAAACGCAGAGGCCGGAATGCAGATATGATGAAAAAAACTCTCCTTTAATTGTGGATGGTCATGAACAGTCAAACAGAGCAGAACAGAACTAGCAGATGAAACAACACAAAACAATCCAACAAGGACTGAACAGAAAACCAGAACTTAAAAAGAAACTGAACTAACAAGGAGATGAGGTGCAGGTGGGGAGATGGGTGGAGAACTCAAGAGAGGGGAGTGAATATACAGGGAGCTGATTGGCTGAGAACACACAGGGAGCAGGGCAGGACTAACGAGTCCAAATGCAGGGCAGGTGTGGAGGAGCACATGAACACACAAGGGAAACAGAACAAAAACCCAGAAAACAAACTCAATGCCATCTACACTAACCCATCCAAAACCAACCACAAACACAAACCCAAGCACACAACCCAACAAACCAATGATGCAGTCCTCCAAAACCCACCACCCAACCCATACAAGAAAACCCCCATGAACCGAAGGACCAAACAGAAGTGCAAAACCAGGAGACCCCAAAGAACACAACACAAGACCAAAAAACACCCAAAGTCCAGGCAAGATGTGACACCATATTGGTGAACAAGCACATAGTTTTGAACCTAGACTAAATTAAGTCAAGGGTCAAAGTGTAAATGCCCTGAAAAGGCAGTATATGTGTCAAAGATGTGTGGACACAAACTTTCCTCTGGTCATGTATTATAATGACTGAGCACTACACAACTACATAACATTACAATCAATACTGTACATACATAGTATACTAGTTCTGTACATACTAGTACAGGTGTCACAAGACAGCTCTCCTAAATGTTTGCAGTATTGTGTAACAAACACTAATAAACTTTAGTGAAATGCTTATATTAAACAGGATAATATATATATACATATATATTTGTGTGTGTGTGTGTATTCATGGATTATTGTTATGGATTATTATTACCATGGATTCATAATTCACAAACTAAAGTGTGATAACTTCGCTCATGTCTAGTACTGATAGCACTACCTCATAATGTACAACCTACAACACTACCAGTACACTGAATTAATAACAAAGACATTTCAGCAAACATACAACATACATAAATTTACAGGATAGTCTGCAAACTACATCGCCAGTCGAGTGATTTTCCCCACATCACTTACTTAGTCCAAAGACAACACTACGATTAGCATAACATGACGTTAGCATTGTTAGCTTATTCGCCATCAGTTAGCATAACATTAGGTTAGCATGGTTAGCTTATTGGTCGTCCTGTAATTAACGTCATTACTCCACAATGCACTGACATACCGTAATACCAATACTTCCAGAGAACATATACGTATTCATCTAACACACTACTGAATATGAACTGTTCATATATACAGAATCACACCTGAAAAGGGAGTTTCTCACGAAAGCAGAAGCATCACATTTTCACTTATAATTTCTCTCACTCTATCAACCACGTCCAAGCAAAGCCAACGTTAGCTAAACTAAGCTAAACTAAACTGTCCTCAAACTAAGCTAGCGTTGGCATTAATTTCCCAGAAATTTATACGATCAATTGCTGGATGAAATGGCACTTTCAACTAGCTACCGATATCAAAAAAGTTGCCTTGACTAGTTTCTGGATGCGAAATGTAGTGCTGGGTTTTGAGTCTTACCTCTTCTCCACAGGTGCAGGTGAAAATGTGCTGGTTCAGCAGGATATAACGTAATGTTAACCAGGAAATGATTTGGTGGCTGGCTGAAGAGAGGTCACCTCGTTTAGGGTAACACAGCAGTTTTGACAAAAACCGTAATTATGAGGACAGGCGACTGTCAGCCAATCAAAAGCTGTGAACTTCACACGTGTGAATTATTCATTAGTGGGTGCAGTTACATCGACCCACCTACAGAGGCCGCTGTGTCATACACAGATTTTACACAAATTCACGTGAATCTGAATTGTGGAGACATTTGCTGAAACTTTGGATTCTGGGTCTCTACACCTATAGAAACACGTCTACGCTGTCCGAATTATGACGACCCTGTCCTCACAATTCAAAATGTCCTCACAGTGTGGCATGTATCCATGCAAAACGTCTCCATAAACCACAAATGCGCACACACACACACACACACACACACACAAACACACACAGACACACAGAAAGACACACACACTCACACATACACACTCATACACACAAACACACACAGACACACAGAAAGACACACACACACACATATACACACACTCACACACACACACTCACACACACAAACACACACTGACACACACACATACACACACACACACACACACACTCACACACACACAAACACACACTGACACACACACATACACACACACACACACACACACACACTCACACACACACACACACAAACACACACTGACACACACTCACACACACTCACACACACATACGGGTTTTTATCACATGCCGGGGACCAATGACTGGCAGCAGCCTGATGGGATCCACCCTTTCTGAAGGGTCTAGAGACATAATTTTAACTGCTAAAATCATAAATTTTTCTGAACATGAAAATCACTTGAAACTTCAATAACTCAAAAAAATTTTAAACCTGAATTTTGTCCCCCCTGGGGACTCGTCATGTTAAGTCAGGAATTTGCCTCCCATGGGGACCATCATGTTATGTCCATTAATATACAACCAACACCACTGTTAAACACAAATCATGAAAAGCATGATGATAATCTAATATTGGATTGAAAACTCAATATTAGATTACATAAACACCAAATCTAATAATCCAGACTGCCAGATTTTCTACAAATATAGATCAGATTCTGATTCTACAATATAATTTTTGGGCAAACATACAATTAAACAGTTGATAAACATGATGGATAATTTACCTGGCCTCTTTAAGAAATCGGGATTGCATATTGGTTCAACACTAAAGTTACCTCCACCCCAGTGCACGGTTACCCTTAACACCCTACAGTCCATTTACACAACACACTACTGTCCATATTTAAGATTCTTTCAACAGACAAAAGTTGAGCAAGATTATTTCACTTTTATATTTTGTTTATTGCTGCTCTTTTATTATTGAATACATGTTGCAAATAAACATTTTAAAGGTGAATACTGGTTTGTCAATTGTTGTCCAATAGGTTTTACAAACACCAGACCTACTTTACGAAAGAGGAGATGAAACATTATGACTGAAACCACCAGAATTTGCTCCCAAAACGCCTCTGGTCAGAAAAAACCTAGACCTAATGTACAAAAGTGAGAAACAAATCGAGCTCATATTGTAACACAACTTTCATTTCAAACAGCCTGTGCATTTGTTTTAGAGCTGCAATGATTAATCGATTAGTTGTTAACTATTAAATTAATCGCCAACTATTTTGATAATTAATTTGTTTGAATAATTGTTTAAGAAAAAAAGTTAAAAGCTTCTTAAATGTGAATATTTTCTGGTTTCTTTAGTCCTCTGACAGTAAACTGAAGATCTTTGAGTTATGAACAAAACAAGACATTTGAGGACGCCATCTTAGCGCTTTCGGAAAAACTGGTGAACATTTTTCACCATTTTCTGACATTTTATAGATTAAACAACAAATCAATTAATCAAGAAAATAATTAAAAAAGATTAATCAATAATCAAAATAGTTGCAGCATAATTGGTTTAAAACATTCACTCCTAGTGACAACAAGTACACAGGGCATCACATTCATCAACAAGTAACAACTAAGCATCACATGCACCAACACACATTCAGTAAAGTCTTTTTGCGCTTTCACGCTGAATGGCAGTAATCCAATTCTTAACAGAACTTCACCGCCGTCCAGTTTCTCTTTTGAAGAGCATCTGGTGAAGCTTGAATGCAGGAAACACACTCTGATTTCCCTGGTACTTTACCAGATTCTATGAAGGCTTTTAGTGCTTTTTCAACAGCTTGGACCTCCACAAATGACCAATTCCTCCTCTTAGAGGTTTCTAAGAAGGAAAGACAGAAAAAAGAGAAAGCGATATAAAGGATTATTCAGTGACCAATCACTCTAATTATTTTGATCAAATATGTAATTTCATCAAGCAATATCCTGAAAAGTGATATTCTGACACCAAGTCAAAGCTTTTTTTAAAAACAGTATGGTAACCTAACTTTTTACAGCATCAGTTGTGTTGACTGATGTGGTACCCAACCTATTTCACATTGTAGGAATAAACTGGGGATCTCAAGGTAGTAGTGGCTTCGTGGCTGACAACATAAAACAAATAGCATAAGCACTGACTATATTTACATGGCACGTTAGTAACCATGTTATCTCCTGCTGTGAGTACAGAGGTGATATCTCTTACTGAGACTCTAAAAACCTGATGTTACCTGCAGTTGGTCAGGTTTTTAGAGTCTCAGTGAGAGATAACACCTCTGACTGACACTCTCTACTCTCATTGTATAAATGTGACTATTGATTGAGATGATTTCAGGCTAGAATGCATAAACCCTCATTACACAAGTGAATGACTGACAGATTACACTGGGCTGTAATAAAGAATTAAAGACTAATAAAGCCATAAACAACACAAGGTAGAATATTAGAACAGTAGCATGTTATTCTTTTAACTATACCCCTTTTGTAAAAATAGGTGACAAACAAATAGCAAGGAGTGCATTTAGTGTGTGAAATACCTGTTTCAAGTCGCTGTCTTTTTTTAGATTTTGAGGATCCTGTTAAAATAATGAATAAATATATTAATACAATACATTTACAGCTAACTGACAACACACCTTCACTGTTTAAATGAAAGGCATCTATAACAAGACTTAAGACTAACAAAATCTAATATTTCTAACAGTGCAGTGCATCTGATTTTTTTAAATTCAATTACATTTATACATTTGGCAGATGCTTTTATCCCAAATGACTTACACATCTGGAGGTACAGTAGGCACATCTAGTGTTGCTGAGAGGTCAGACTGGGAATCAAACCCCGGTCTCTCAAGGAGAAAGCAGAATCTTAACCACTACGCTATAACTTCATTGGGAGCACTGAGAAAGAAAGTGCTGCACATCATTAATCCTTTGATTTCATAAGTTTTCTTAAAATTACTAAAATCAATTAATCAGTAAATTCTTTATCTTGTTTGGCCATGTACAGACACAGCGTCTTTGTCAGTGTCTGTGTACTTAAAGCATTTGTGCTGCTTTGATATAAAAGCATCATTTGAAGGTGATAAAGCCGCCAATCAGAGCTTTTTATAATAGTGCCTGTTTAGCTGTTCTGTGCGAAAAAGGTGATGGATCAAGAGGGAATGTGGACATCAAGTGCCATGGCCTCAGTCTGTGGGATACCTGCGGTAGTAGGTTCAACACTGCCAGGCTCATCAGAGGTCCACTGTCCACTGTTGGATCTTGAAGGTCCTATCAGAAGAATAAACCATTTATAAAAAGAAAAAGATGTAGGTCGCTATGAAATACCAGAAATCAATATGGAGAAAAAATGGTGATTGCAATACAGCGCATGTTAAGTGTATTATAACCAACGTTCTGCAAATATTCCAACCACTTTATTGTCACCCAGTTTATTATAAAACAACCACTGTACTATAATTGACCAAAAAATAATCACCTGGCACAGCATGCAAATTAGGCTGTCAATCAAAAGTCTGTGGGTGGAGCCAGTCAACTGGGCTCTACTTCAGTTTACTGGAGTCTCTGGAGTGCTTGGCAGAACTGCTGCATGAAGCAGCAAATCTTGAAGAAACGAGATGATAGAGGAACTCGAAGCATCTTACTGATTTTACCGGTTTCTGGTTCTTTGATCGAGTTATGTGTTGTGGTCAAATTCTGGTCGGGTGCTGTGTGTGGTCACCGTTACAAGTGTCTGTAAGTAGTAGACCTGACTCCATACTTACAAACTACCAAATGCTTGGTGCAGTTTCAGAACACTGTGGGATCAATTATCGCTTTTCCCACAGTATTATTATATCTTATTTTTCGGTGTTTGCATGAACTCATTCCATTATCATTATAAATTAGCTTTATGCAATTATATTTTAATATTTTTTGATAATGATAGCGGAATAGTTTTAGAATTGAATTTTGCTATCGTAATTTATGCAATAAACAATAAACATTCAAAGAAAATAAACTTTTTTTGGGGGTGAAAAAGTAAGATTTTAGCACTCAAGACCAGAACTTAACTGCTGCACCATACATTTGGTAGTTGGTTAAGTATTGAGTCCATTCAACCACAGTCAGACATGTGTAATGGTGCCCACACATAACTAAACCCTTCAAAGAACCAGTAAGAATCAGGAATATATCAATTTATACTGGGAGATGTTAGATTAACCTTTATGCAGCAGCTCTATCATCCAGCCAGCTGAGGCAGAGGCCAGGTGACAGGCTCCACCCACAGATTTCTGCTTAACAGTCTAATTTCAATACAGTATTGTATTGATTCAATTCAAAAGCAGTTGATACATTTGGTAGAATATTAGCATGCTAGCACATAATTCTTTTAATTCCCTCCTTTTTTGTACAAGCAGGTAACTAACAAATAGCAAGGAGTGCATTTAGTGTGAGAATTACCTGTGTCCGGGTCATCACTGTCAGACTCCGTTTTCTTTCTTTTCTTAGTTGTTGAGGATCCTGTTAAAACAACAAATAAAAAATAAATCGTTGTCTTTTTAATTTCTCAGGGTAGTGTCTAGTTAGTCTGTGGGATACCTATGAAAGCAGCTTCATCACTAAACTCATCCATGGTAGGCTGTCTTGTATTACATCTTGACGATCCTTTGACAAAAAAAGACAATAAAGTTAATAAATTGGCATATGGTTGATCTCAACAATCCCACTCTCTCAGTTAAATGTACAACCCACCTGACGATGAGGAGCAGACCGATGAGTCCCTCTCTGTCTCTGAATGATCACTGTCTACAGCCTCCAGCACTCCCTCTGAAAAGCAGTGATAACGAAAGAAAAAGACATTTACTCTTAAATAAATAAATAAATATTATATACATATATATACACACACATTCATATATTTCCTTTACCATTGGGATCAATCTGGATCTCGTCCAGGCTCATTCCCTTGAAGTCTGACAGTCGGCCTTGTTCTAGGGCAATCAGCACTTTGCTGACCTTGGCCAACTGCAGTGTTCCTTCAGGTAGTCTATAGTACTGTCTATGCGCACGGATGTCATGGCCGAGAAAATTTGCGAGTATGTCCATCTCATTATCTCTAAGGTTCAGGACTGTGGACAGTGTCGATACATGTTTTCTCAACTTCATTGAGGACAGAGTTTCAGGATGCTTGGCCCCGCATTCCCTTGTAATCTGTCTGATGGCATCTGATCCCCTCAAGTGAGTCTCTGCTTCAGGTCTGGAGAAGAAAAAGGGATTTTCATCTAGTGCACCACAGGCCCGCCGATGTGCAACCAAGGCTTCCATTGAGGACAGCATGTCCGGTGTTAAAAGGAGGGGAACTTTCCTGTTTCTTTTCCCTCTTATTTCAATGTGTTGGAAATGCTGGCAAAGCTTTTGCTCCAGCTCTGAGAGTCCTAGTGCCAAATCTGAATGAACTCTTGAAGTGTCTCTTACGGTAAATGCACTGAGCGGCATCTTTGACACCTCACCCTCTCTCCTGCGATTAAACAGGATCACCTCACAAAGAGTCAAACCAGTTCCTCTTATTTGGATCGTTCTTTAGTCTGCTTTGGTATTCCTCTCTGCACGAATCAAGATGCATGTGCATGTTCTTTACATCCTCAGTGAAAGGGAGGAGCTGAGGAGTGTTCCATGTCCCCTCCCTTAGAGTTTGTAGGGCACGTGATGACACAGAGACATTCCACTTTTTGTCATAAAGACCCCGGCTTCTCTCCAGATTCTTAAGAAATTGTTCATTATCAGACTCTGCCATCTGTGCTTCACACTCAAGAATATCTGCAATCTTCTTGAGACTGTGACCCAATTTCAGAGCCAAGGATGGAGTTTTGTAGATATTTTTGTCCTCATCAAAGCCAGCCACATCCTTAACTGCTTGGACCACAAAGTTGAAATTCGAAGGTACATAGAAGTCCTCCATTCGTTTCAGTCTGCCAGTTTTCCGTGAGTGCCGAATCAGTCTTCCTATTTCTCGCATTTTTTGTCTAATGTACTCATGTTTGGTCTTGTCATGTCCATGCTTTGCATACAAATGTTCTCCAAGTCTCAAAATGCTTTTCTCCTCTCTGATGATGTTTGTCACTTCATCTTGGTGCATAGCATTTACCAGCTCCCAAACCTTTCTGCTAACCCCCTCTGGGACAGGCTGTGCATAGGCACAGAGTGACTGGATCCGACTTTTGCCAGGCTTTGTTGTGCTGCGTTTTTGTGAAAGCCTGCACCTGGACATGTGTCTCCATGATGATCTCCTTTGAAGAAAAGCCTCACAGTTTATGCAGTGCATGTAGTCACTTGCGTTCACCAACTTGGAACCAGTGTTCCACTACCAGTTTGTAGGACCTCATTATTATGAGCACGGTTCCCTTTGTTTCTAATGAGATCAAAATGCAGTTTTCATTCCTTTGAGTTCAAAGGAAAAGCGATAGCTTTTTTTTACAGCTTCTTCAGTTCTGTGTTTGCATATTAAGTGCCTCGCCATTTTATGGCATTGGATGGGACAGTACAGACAATAATGCTTTTTACTGTACACTCTGGCACCATCTTTCTTTTTTTGGAGCTTCATTACTGATATTTTTCCCAGGTTAGTGTCATCAGAGTTTTCACTTTCTGTTCTCCTATTATCTTTATCTGAAGAGGTACTGGGCAATGTCTTTCCTCTAGAAGTTCTCTGTGACGTCTTCTGCTTCTTGGGTTTCACCAATGGAACCGTGCTCATAAGATCGCAAGATTCCTCTGAACTGCTTCCATGTGTTGAGTCTTTTGGCGGAATATATTCATCAACACTGCTTTCAATGCAGCTCATAGAGGCTTCTGATCCATCAGATAACTTGGAGATTGATTCCAGGTATTCTTCCGTAAACTGGAAATGGAATATAAGACATTTATAGCTAAATTATCTGCAAGAAACATTAACAATAACATTTTATTTAAAGGGGTGCTCATAAGACTGACATGACAACTGTCATAAACATTAATGAATATTAATGACTGTTGTCATTCAGTGTCATTCTGTCAATTATGTCACTTTCCCTGCAAAGTTGACTTTGCTTGGAAGGTCTTTGTCATGATAACATAACATTAGTCAAGGTTATGATTTTGTCATAAATGGTATCTTATGTCACTTTCAATAAAAAGTGGATATTGTTTGGCATATCATAGTCATGACAACTTTACATTAGCCAAGCCAATATAACCTAAATATCATGTCATAAACATGACACAGCAGGCATAATCAAAAAATGACTTGGCACTTGTTTGCCAGGTCTCTAATGTAACTCAACGTTCTGTTATCTAAGCATTTGACTACATAATAACATTTAATGTAAATTAAGTCCAATACTGTTGACAGTTTATAAGCATTTGATTGTGATATAATAACTTGTAATGAAACCTTGATGAAAGCCTTGGCTAATGTAAAGTTGTCCTGACTATGATGTGGCAAACAATGTCAACTTCCTTTGAAAGTGACATAAGGGGCCAATTATGGCAACAGTCATAACCGTGACTGACGTTACGTTGTCATGACAAAGACATAATTGACCGAATGACACTTAATGACAACAGTCATGTTCATGAGTCTTGTCATGTCATGTTAATGGCAGTCTTATATCAGTCGTATCAACACCCCTTCAAATAAAGTGTTAACACATTAAGCAGGTATGAAAATCTTACATCGTCTATGAGACCCCCTTAAAACCTGGGCAACTGAACCTGACTATCACCTAACCCATACAGGGTTAGGGCAAGACTATGACATGCACTGTCAGAGTTGTGTTAACAGCTACAAGATTAATAGAAAATAATTATTTGCTGAAGGATTATTTGGAACGAATGTTAAAGGATTTGGCTGGCAATTTTCAAAATTTTCCTCTTGTCAACAAATCTCAATATGTTTTTAATAGTTTTTGAACAACAACGGAGATCTATGGCACAGAGTAATAAGATATATCAGGCTTTGATACACACACAATTCATTATGCAAACTTACACTGTCAGTTCTTGTCAGGGGCGGTACATCCAGGTCATCGCCAACACCAGGGTGTGAACTTTCAAGGATGCATATCTCTGTGCTGTCAAAGTCTAGGCTTGTTTCCTATGGGGGAAAAACAAGGAAAACATGTTTCACTTCCTGTAAATTCTTCACAATAAAAGTCTCCTGTTATTTAGTAATTTACAAGCTTTTACTTTGAAGCAGTAAAGCAGGAAATATTGGGATTGTGTCGGCAGTTAAGTTACACAACTCTGATATCGATGGCCAAAGCGCAAAACCTCCTATCTGCAGAATTTTCTGATTAGCGGATTTCACTTTGGATGATGAGAACAAGAAAGGCTGCTCATATTCAGTCTGTCTGCAGGATAATCCCGCCCTTCGTTGTGACAGAAAAGTCACACAACAAAACAAAAAACACAACGCAGAGACCCTGAGTGCGTAGAGAGGCTACAGCATGAGTGAGTTACACAATCACTGAACATTCATTTCCAGTGGACGAGGAAGCAAACACACTGAATTTAAGGAATTCTGACCCCAGTTTACTACAATGTAGTAACTATTACATTCACTACATCTTTTTACCTGAAAACAAACTGTAATTTATTTTTAATTTAATTTGAATTATTAACTTAATTTAGAGCATCGTTTTGTAGAACCTCTTCAAGTGCAAAAGCTCCTTTCTGCACTTTGCAAGGCATTAATGTCTGGTCGGTATTGTTAACACATAATATAATAATATAGTCCAAAAACAGTGTATTATGTATTGGGTATCCTGAACAAATAGCATTCTGCAAGAAAACAAGTTTTTTTTAGTTTTCTCTGACCCTGACACATATTTATATACTGTAGCCTCAGTTTGTATAAATATCAGTACACAGCTAACTGTAGCCTCAGTTTGTATGAATATCAGTACACAGCCAACTGTAGCCTCAGTTTGTATAAATACCAGTACACGGCTAACTGTAGCCTCAGTTTGTATAAATATCAGTACACAGCTAACTGTAGCCTCAGTTTGTATAAATATCAGTACACAGCTAACTGTAGCCTCAGTTTGTATAAATATCAGTACACAGCTAACTGTAGCCTCAGTTTGTATAAATATCAGTACACAGCTAACTGTAGCCTCAGTTTGTATAAATACCAGTACACGGCTAACTGTAGCCTCAGTTTGTATAAATATCAGTACACAGCTAACTGTAGCCTCAGTTTGTATAAATACCAGTACACAGCTAACTGTAGCCTCAGTTTGTATAAATATCAGTACACAGCTAACTGTAGCCTCAGTTTGTATAAATATCAGTACACAGCTAACTGTAGCCTCAGTTTGTATAAATACCAGTACACGGCTAACTGTAGCCTCAGTTTGTATAAATATCAGTACACAGCTAACTGTAGCCTCAGTTTGTATAAATACCAGTACACGGCTAACTGTAGCCTCAGTTTGTATAAATACCAGTACACAGCTAACTGTAGCCTCAGTTTGTATAAATATCAGTACATTGCTTCCATCTGTAGCCTCAGTTTGTATAAATATCAGTACACAGCTAACTGTAGCCTCAGTTTGTATAAATATCAGTACATGGCTAACTGTAACCTCAGTTTGTATAAATACCAGTACACGGCTAACTGTAGCCTCAGTTTGTATAAATATCAGTACACGGCTAACTGTAGCCTCAGTTTGTATAAGTATCAGTACATTGCTTCCATCTGTAGCCTCAGTTTGTATAAATATCAGTACACGGCTAACTGTAGCCTCAGTTTGTATAAATATCAGTACACTGCTAACTGTAGCCTCAGTTTGTATAAATATCAGTACATTGCTTCCATCTGTAGCCTCAGTTTGTATAAATACCAGTACACGGCTAACTGTAGCCTCAGTTTGTATAAATATCAGTACACAGCTAACTGTAGCCTCAGTTTGTATAAATACTAGTACACAGCTAACTGTAGCCTCAGTTTGTATAAATATCAGTACACAGCTAACTGTAGCCTCAGTTTGTATAAATATCAGTACACGGCTAACTGTAGCCTCAGTTTGTATAAATATCAGTACACAGCTAACTGTAGCCTCAGTTTGTATAAATATCAGTACACGGCTAACTGTAGCCTCAGTTTGTATAAATATCAGTACACAGCTAACTGTAGCCTCAGTTTGTATAAATACTAGTACACAGCTAACTGTAGCCTCAGTTTGTATAAATATCAGTACACAGCTAACTGTAGCCTCAGTCTGTATAAATACCAGTACACAGCTAACTGTAGCCTCAGTCTGTATAAATATCAGTACATTGCTTCCATCTGTAGCCTCAGTTTGTATAAATATCAGTACACAGCTAACTGTAGCCTCAGTTTGTATAAATATCAGTACACAGCTAACTGTAGCCTCAGTTTGTATAAATACCAGTACACAGCTAACTGTAGCCTCAGTTTGTATAAATATCAGTACACAGCTAACTGTAGCCTCAGTTTGTATAAATATCAGTACATTGCTTCTCACTGTAGCCTCAGTTTGTATAAATATCAGTACACAGCTAACTGTAGCCTCAGTTTGTATAAATATCAGTACACAGCTAACTGTAGCCTCAGTTTGTATAAATATCAGTACATTGCTTCTCACTGTAGCCTCAGTTTGTATAAATATCAGTTCATGGCTAACTGTAGCCTCGGTTTGTATGAATATTGATTTATTTACATTTATTTTAAAACCTCAGAACACACATTGAGGGAGAACCCTCATTTTCAAGGGTGCCAAGGTACAGACATACCATGAATGCAGACACAACTAAAATCAAATAGAAATAAAAGAATATATGTCTACGTCATTTTAAAACAAGATAAAATTAACAATGCTAAAAAGTTAAAGTGTAGGGATTGACAATGAGAAAAAAAAATAAATAAAAATAATAAAAGCATTGACAGTTACAATTAATAAAATTAGAAATTAAAACTAGGAATTGTCTCAGCAGTATAGATGAGATAAACTTTAAGTTTTGTTGAAGCTTATTCCAAGTATGTGGGGCACAATAAACGAAATAAATATCAGAAACATTACAAAAATAGACCTTTTATTTATTTACAAATAATTGTTTATTCTTGTATTTATTAATTCATATTTTTTGTTTACTTCAGGCCAACAAAAATGTCATTATTAGTTTCTTCCAAAGAATAAAATCACTTTGAAAGGAAGTTTAATGATTAAATGTGTTCCCTTGTTGATTTTAGAAAAAGTAATTTGATAACATAAAAATCTAATCACATTAAACTGCACAGACTGTCATATTTTCTATGAAATATGAAGCTTATATGATACACACACTTTCACACAGTTACACACGTCAGGAAAAGGTCCCCATGAGTGCAAATTCACACACTGCAGTACCGAGTGTGACCTCTAGGGCATACACAAAGAAGTGAAATTCAATCCCCAGGGGACCAAATTTTTTTTCAAAAAAACGTCACCAGGCACATCAGGAGCCTCTTTTCTATTGATTGCAATGCTCGTGCCTGTGGGGACCGGGATTCGGTCCCCACGGGAAAAATCAGTCCCCACGGTGTGAGTGATATGTCAGGTTGTGGACCCCACCAGGACAGAAAAATGAGAACACACACACACACAAACACACACTGACACACACACATACACACACACTCACACACACACACAAACACACAGACACACACTCACACACAAACACACACTCACACACACAGACACACACACACAAACACAGGCCAGACCGAAGAGTCCACGACTTACCTTTAAAATACTTACCTACCTCTTATACCTTAACGCCTACCTCATCTCTCATGGGTGTCAAGATTTTTCGAAAAGTCACTCCATGGGTGGTACGAATAGACTCCAAATGACCTGAAACGTGCTCCTAAATACTTTCTGCATGGTCGATTTTGGCCTCCATACTGAAATTTTCATCCCATTCATTTCCAATGGGGAGGACATTTTGCTCTATAACTCGGGAACCAAAAGTTGTAGAGACTCGGGAGTAATTTGGGGGCTCTGAACGCGCCAGTCTTGGACCCATGTCTCTACGACCTTCCGTTCCTGAGATACGGCCATTTCAAAAACTGGAAGTGACGTATCTCAGGACCGGAAGCTCGCACATGCTCATGGGTGGTACTGTTGGAAAGGCCATACCTGAATTAGTGGGGATGGAGCTTGGTTCCAAGTCTCTATGACCTCCCTATCAAAAGTTATTCACATTTGTCCCGTTTTGTCCAGTGAGACAAACCTCGTTTTACCCCTATAACTACCGTAACCCTAGCCCTAACCTAACCCCTAACCCTAACCCCAACCCCAACCCTAACCCTAACCCCTAACCCCCTAACCCCCTAACCCTAACCCCCTAACCCTAACCCCCTAACCCTAATCCTAACCCCTAACCCCATCCCCACCCTAACCCTACCCCCCTGCCCTAACCCTAATCCCAGCCCCTTGCCCTAACCCTAATCCCAGCCCCTTGCCCTAACCCTCCCACCTGGGCCAAAGTGGCACAAACCACCAGCACCTCACAAGCCAGAGGAGGACACCATCCAGCCTGAGGAAGATGTGCAGGCTGCTGAGGAACAAGATGGCATCAGGCCAATGGTGCAGTCTCCTGCCATGTGCCTGCCTGCAAACAGCTCCAAACCCTGGACAGTGTTGGAGAAATCACTCATAAACCTGGACCCCCTGGTGAAGCTGGACCAGGCCTACAAGCTCTATGTTTGCAGCTGCAGGGAGCACAAAATTCTCACTAGGACACGTCACTCCTTCAGGCAAAGGAGATTGGATGATGATGATGATGCCAGAGTAGACAATATTGCTTTTCTTTTCTTTTTTACACTTTCATTTGAATAATCACTCCATGAGTGGTACGAATAGACTCCAAATGACCTGAAACGTGCTCCTAAATACTTTCTGTGTGGTCGATTTTGGCCTCCACACTTTTCATCCCATTCATTTCTAATGGGTAGGACATTTTGCTCTATAACTTGGGAACCAAAAGTCATAGAGACTTAGGAGTGGGTGGCATTCGATCTAATTTGGGGGCTCTGAATGTGCCAGTCTTGGACCACAATGTGCGTCAGCCAGTGCATTACCTTTGACCCCCTATTTCAACTGCTGAGTCGACAGATAAAGCAGAGGGAGTCATTGAGATACTTTCAATGTCCTAACCCTAACCCTTGTGTTTCTCTGACCTCACCTTACTCTACCCTAACCTTCCAGGAGATAGGTGGGTGACCAGTAATGCTTATACATTTACAAGACACATAGTCTTATGAGATTCAGACACACAAACACTTTAATATGTCTGGTGGCGTGCAGGGATGTGACAGCCCAACTTTTCCAGGAGAACAAGGTCTCCACTTTGGATCAGGGTCTACTTGGTGGCTGTTATACTATTCTGAGCTTCAAGCCGATTTTCATGGACTGTGCACTGATCTTGCCACCTAACTGTATCTAGATCTAATCTTGGGATTTTCTAACCCTAACTGACCTTCTGTTCTTGAGATATAAAAAATATAGATACTTTGAAAAAAATTAATAACATATTTTGAAGGTGAACCTATGGCAGCCATACCAAAGGAAAGTGCTAGGAGCACCAAACTTAGTACACATGTGCAGTTGGATGACACATTCACCCACGCCAACTTTGGTACACTCACTACCTGCAGTCTGGGTTGTGGCAGCAAAAAAATAATCATTTTAAGCCATGCCCAAAGCACATCAAATAAGCATACCAACTCCCTTCATCCTACAACCTTCCTGTCAAAAATAATTAAAGGTGGTACCCCTACAGATATCAGTTTTCTGCCTATAACCAATATTTATATTCCCCTTTTTCCATTTTACCGATATGGGGAGTGTCCAGTTTTTAGAAATGTATTAATTTATTAATTCTGCAAACCATATTTTGCTCAGACAGAATTTTCTGTGAAAGGAGCAAAGTCATGGAACTCACTTGACATCCTGGTTGATACAGCAACAAATCTGTACTCATGTCTACTTTTCTGTAGCTAGGTTACTACTAAATGTGTGTTTTATTGTATCTAGCTATATTCAGCTTACCTTCCTTTTACCTCACTGTTTTCATCTTTTTTTCACAAAAGCCTTTATACAGATGGGTGGAGCAAATTAGCATACACTATAAACACTATGATCCTTGCATTGGATAGCCGTTTTCAATTTGTCTATGTGCACTGTATCTGTCTATCAAATAAACCATAAATAAAGATGTTTTATAAAATGTTCAATATTTATTTATATGCCTTTATTTAAAATAATTTACTTTTAACTACAAACTTTCAAAATTCTAGCTACTTCCTGTCACAAGTTATTTGAGGATCACATTGCAAGGGACACTCAGAAACCTTAACAAACCCAAAACCAAACCCATCTCTGACAACTCAAACATTGAAAACCCTTCCTTTCCTGTTTCTCTTTCCTCTCTCTCCCCTTTGTCTTCTTTTCTTTTTTGTCTTCCCCTCTATCGCCTTCTCCTTGGTAGGCAAACGGCGTTGGGAACTCTGAGTGACGTGTCAGCTTGTGAATTCCTTTGGCTCTCCATTTCAACTGTTTAGTCATTAACAAAAAATGGGAAGAGTCACCATGACAAACTCATACCCATTACCAGCCTCTTGGCCCCCACCAGTTTTCTGCCACTCTGGAGTGGTTTTTAACCCACATACATCAAAGTAATGAAGCTTGACTCAGACAAAGGGAAAATCTTTATTGGAAAAAATTTCAGTGAAAAACAACTTTACAGAAATATGAGCACATCATTATAAAATTATAGCTGTGTGTGGTTACTAACATCTACATTCAAACAAGTCAAAAATACATGTAATGATGTCATCAGTTACACAGTATCTTGATGATGTGATCCTCAGCAGGGTCCATCCTTGACAATCAAAATGTCTGCGTTTTTCTCCCTGAAGAGACATGATCAATAAATCAGTGATCAACAATTAAATTATTTTTACTGTACACTGTTTCTACCTTTGTATCTACTTGTGTACGGGTGTCAGTTTAGAGGAACTACAGTCTGGTGTTCTTACAGCATGATAAAGCTGCTGATGTAGACCTACACCCTGACATGTTTACATTTCATAATCAATCATTCAGCCTCAAAACATAGAAGCTCACAATAAATGAAACTTAAGTTATGGAATTAAATGTTTGAATGATGAAACACTACAAATGTTTCATCATTTTTTGCATCAACGTTCATGCCTTGCTCTAAATAAGTCCCAGATTGAAGTTATTGGTCATCAACACAAGTCCTGATTCTGTGATTGGTCCATAAACTAACAATCTGTGGTTAAACTATAGTTAGTTAGGAAAATATCATAGTTTAGGTCAAAATGAGTGCTTTGTTAACTTTAAGAGTCTTTAATCAACACAGTTGAATTAATAACATGGTTTAGATTAGAGGACAATGATGTTTCTAAATAACAGTGTTAGAGAGATGTAAAGACATTGAATCAAACCAGTTCAAAGTTGTTTTTTTAAACAAATTTAACTACTAAAGTGAGTTGTTATCAGATGGTTAGTGTTATGTAAGAAGGAGAATGATGAGCCTGTAACATAAAGGAGGTCTGAGTCTTTTCTATAAAACAGGGTCAGTGTTACAGAATAAACAGAGAGATTAATCTGTTTGTTGTTGATTGTTAAAGGACTCACAATCTCTGGACACAAAGAGAACATTCATTTGGATAGGTGACGCCATCACTGCCGCACACTGGAGAGTAGTTCAGAGGACATGCCTGGGTCACGCTCATTCCTACACAGGAGGGCTGCAGCAGCAAATTGAGAGGACAACATCCCACATGTTATGCCTGATATTCTCACATTACAGGTCAGACACAAGTTGTTACCCACATTCAGATTATACACTAGCAGTTTGAGGATTTGCAGTCAACAGCAGTTTGTATACATTTACATTTCCTCCTCATATAATTTGAACCTCCAAAACTAAACACCTTAAAATACATATTATTTCAATTCATATAACAAGTTTTTACTGTTTAGTGCCAAAGAAAGCCAGTGAGTTGGCACTAGACATACACAAATGTTTTTGGAAATTGCTCCACATCACTGTTCTTCTCTGGTGGTGGGTCAAGAAATGTTAGCTGGATAATGTCTATATAATGTAAAAACTAGAGTTCTAAACATTTTTATTGGCATCAGTAAAACTGTTATTCTTGTTACTGAGTCCTGATTACTGCCATCTGCTAGTTCCTTGTTAGAGGAGATCAGCCTGTTTCGTGTTTTACACATCAAACCATGAAGTTTGTTCAATCATTAAATGTCAGACATGCTTTTAATTCCTCACACCTGGATTACTGCAGCACCACATCACTGCAGTATAAACCCATTTTAAGTTTGATTTTCACATCTTATTGATGAGTTTAGTCTCAGATTCTCTATACAGGCATTTATCTGTTCCAAACAACACAATTCAAAACAGAAGGTACAAAGTCTTTCACTCAGTCTTTGCACATTTTAATTTCTTATTTAAAAACACTTCTACCAGAGTTTATCCTGATTTTACCAATTGTATGTCTTAATTTTTGATTATCATCTTACTTATATCATCTTATATTTATTGGTTTAATTTGTTTTATTCTGATCAAGTTAATGCTCTTTGTTAACTAAAAGTTTAAAAAATATTTCAGACTTTATGAAAATTATTGTCGTGGTCAGTATTTAGTGACTTGAGGGACAACACACGTGACACCAAATCAGTTTCAGAGTTTGACCTGATTATCTACAAATGTTACTGTCAAACAATTAAGATGTTCAAGGAAACTTTGGTTAAAAGTGAATATGATGTTTAAACTAGTTCCTTAAGTTACATTTACTGAAACTCTGAATTCAAGTTACTAAAACATGTTCAGGTTTTACAAAAGACATTGTAGGATGATTTTTGTTTACTTACCCTCCTGTAGAGTCTGGATTTATCCTCAGCATCTGCAAAAGGAACAATAAACTTTTTTAGGGCAATTATTCCACTATTGCATGTTCACACACATGACTCTGTACTGCCTCACCTGGTCTGTTTACAGTTTGCGTTAAAAATTCTTCTTCATTTCTCTGTAACTACTGTCAAACATTTGACTATCTACAGGTTTAATAAATCAGACTGAATCATCAAGAAATGTCTCAGTGGTTTAAGGGTTTTGTGACATGATATGAAACATCTGTAGTGACATCCAATCAAAAGCAATCAGCTTTGTAAACAGAAAGTCATGTTATCATCACAAGCTGTACAACAGTTTTAGGAGACTAAGCATGACAATCCTTTGCAACTGCAGGTGTATTTACTTTATTTCTGTACACATGGAGGAATCTAATTCATACAGTGAAAACTGACATAAATATTTGATGATGCTCAACTTTATTCTGGATGTTTTTGCCATTATATTTTCAAATATGACATTTATTGTTCTGATTTCATTTTTTTATCAACTGTCACATCAAATCTGTCACATTATTATGAGACTGATCCAGTCTTACCTGCACAGAAGAAAATGGCCACACAGACCAGTAGAAGAGTCCTGCCAAACATCATGGATGAAAACTCAGGAACTCAAATAAAACCAAAATACAAAAAGTCTGGAAACGTCTGAGAGGAAGTTGAAGCGATTGGATTTTGTGGCGTCCGAGTGTCTGTAGATGTGTCTGTGTGCACGTCCTCTGTGGTTGTGATGTTTGGTGCGGTGTGCTGTTGTCATATAGAGGACGGGCTCTGTGTTGTCGTCTGAAACTATGTGAGCTTCTGTTGTGACGGCTGCTGCTCTCTTTTGTTGAGGCTTTAATCTCAGGATCAACATTCCTGTCTGCTCCAAAATATCGCTGACAGGGCAGAAAAACGTCAGGAGTGACACAGAGTGACTCCAACACAAACACAGCGGCAGAAAAACAAGCATGGCTCTGCCATGAGTCTGCACAACAACATATTTACACAAATAAACACAATTACAATTATGTAGAACCTTTCATACTGACGATGCAGCTGAAAATTATTTACGCCAAACTGTCAGAGAGTATGACCTAATAGAGGGCTGGAGCCCCCTTAACTTCATTAAATGGTGAGTCTATCAATTACACAAGCAGAGGCATTACAGAACAATTCATCTTAACTATTCTTAATTATTAAACTCAAATTGTCAGTGGCTTTGAACAGAGTTCAAATAATATTCAAACACACATGTAAAAACTTGACTTTGTGGTAGCTGGGTTATTTAAAGAGCCAGAGGACCAGAGACGAGAGCTGTTCAACAGTTCATTGTCTTGTAAACAGGTTTTTCAACATATAGTTGACTGTCATAGATGATTTAAAGGCTTAAAAAGGCAGATGAAACAACAATCAGCAAACAAAGGTACTCTAGTAAATCTTAATCAAAGTGATAATCAGTACGCAAAAGGTACTCCAATACTTTAAATCTTAATTCAAAATGCTCATTTGGTCATTAGACAAAGAAAGCATAATAACTACAACACATTTCCTTAACTTACTCAAAGAAGATCTTATGCACAGTCAACTGGAGAAGAAGTCAACCTGCTGCAGTAGACAAAGGGAAAGACTGAACAAGGCCTGAGCCAGGCCTCTTATCAGTTCAGGTGTGGCCCGTTAGGTTGAGACTAAGTCCAGCCCATCTAGGTCTGGGAAGGAAGGAGGAATTTCTACAACTCACATCAGTTAGACACTGGAATTATCCATAAATGGCACTAAACAAACACATGAGATTATCAAACTAAGGAACTTTACAGAATAATAGATTAAGCAGTACACTATTACTCCCTTATGGACACACTTAACAAGCATAAAGGAAGACAGGTGTGGTTGGTGGCAGCAAACAGAACAATGGTTTCTCCTCCATATGAAAGCACAGATTCAGGCAGATGGAGTCTAGTTGACTCCAGACGGCATAGGTGAGCTAAACAGGGTTCATCGCAGACACAGAACACTTTCAACAGGCAAATGAAAAGTTGACAAACATAACAGCTGAAATACAAGTATGATTTTTGGAGTTGGTGAAATATTGTATCAGTTAAATATTTATTGAAATGAAACCATGTGAGAAGTTTAGAGGAAAAAATGGACATCTGAAATGTGACACACTGATATTTTGTAAAGACCAGTATCACCTTTTACAATTATTTGTATTTTATAAAATTATTAAATATTTCAAATGTGAAACATTTACTGCGGGACAGGTAACAGCTGCAGTACCGCGGAACAAACTGAGGAGGGCAGCAGTGCATCATCTCCTCGCGCAGCCGCAGTACAGAGGAAGAAGAAGCCGGAAGTGTAGTTTATGTTCCGGGGCGCGTGTCGGAACCTCAGTTTGTTGGACTTGATCTCTTCTGAGGAGAAAACATGTACGACCAGGACGAAGGTGAGCTGCTGTCTGTTCATACCTGGAGAAAATTCATCAACACAGCGGCCGGTTAAATTTTATTAACGCACGTTCAGTTCTACATATAAACAACGGCAACTCCTGCTGCTAGCTGCTAGCTAACGTTAGCTTCTGCTCTGAAAACAATCAAACTCTTACTGCGTAAACGCATAGGCTAACATGCTAACGTTAGCTTCATCTGAAAACATTTGCTAACACACAGGCTAACATGCTAACGTTAGCTTCATCTGGAAAAACAAATCCTTCACTTAACAGCAAGTTAACAACAGCTAATGCTAATGGCGCGGTGCTTTCTTTCCGCTAACAGGCTAATCAAAGGCTGTGATGGATAATGTTTCTGAATGAAACGCACACAATAAAACTCAATCACAGGCACACACTCACGCTCCTACACACACACACACACACACACACACTCACACACTCACACGCACATTAAAACATAAACACTTTCACACACACACACAGCAATACACAAACACACTCTCTCTCTCTCACACACACACAACTAAACACAAACCCCGTTTTGTCTGTGCTGTTTGTCAGATAACCAGTATGACGAGGACGATGATGAAATCACTCCAGATCTGTGGCAGGAAGCCTGCTGGATCGTCATCAGGTAACCTCACCTGTGCTGAACTGGCTGATACTGATTATCATCAATACTGTTGATAGACACATTAACAGAACTCTATTTTCATTGTTTCACAGAACATTTCTGTCGAATATCAGTTACTCTGTAGCAGACATCACGGAAATGTTTATATCTTTTTGTTTAATGATGAGGCGCTGATAACCAATATAGAATAAATATATATAGATATAGAATAAAGCATCAAACATCTCAAACAGAAACAGTTTTTTTACTGTCAGAGGTTAATTTGTAGTACTTGTAGTACTTGTCCCTGTACTGACAGTATTTACTATCTGTGCTCTCTTGCAGCTCGTATTTTGACGAGAAGGGTTTGGTGCGGCAGCAGCTGGACTCGTTCGATGAGTTCATCCAGATGTCGGTTCAGCGCATCGTGGAGGACGCTCCGCCCATTGACCTGCAGGCTGAAGCCCAGCACACCTCTGGAGAGGTGGAGGAGCCGGTGAGCAATCAATCAACCAATCAATCAATCAATAGAGCTGCTGTGTTTCACTGTGACATCACTGTGACATCACTGTGACATCACTGTGACCTCTGTTTCAGCCTCGTTACCTGCTGAAGTTTGAGCAGATCTACCTGTCCAAGCCGACCCACTGGGAGAGAGACGGAGCACCGTCCCCCATGATGCCCAATGAAGCCCGACTCCGAAACCTCACGTAGGTCTCACATGGTCATACCTGGTCTCACCTGGTCTTACTTGGTGCCTGTTCTCACCTGGTCCCTGTCCCCCCTCAGGTACTCGGCCCCCCTGTACGTGGACATCACTAAAACCATCATTAAGGAGGGTGAGGACCAACTGCAGACTCAGCACCAGAAAACCTTCATTGGGAAAATACCCATCATGCTTCGCTCCACCTACTGCCTGCTGAGCGGGCTGACGGATCGTGACCTGTGTGAGCTCAACGAGTGTCCACTGGACCCCGGAGGTTACTTCATCATCAATGGCTCCGAGAAGGTACACTGTGACATCACCATGAACCGCTGCTCTGTGTCTCTGTCTGTGAGTCCACGTCTGTAACTGTCTGTTTCTCTCAGGTGCTGATTGCACAGGAGAAGATGGCCACCAACACTGTGTATGTGTTTGCTAAGAAAGACTCAAAGTACGCGTTCACCGGAGAGTGTCGGTCCTGCCTGGAGAACTCATCCCGTCCCACCAGCACCATCTGGGTCAGCATGATGGCTCGTGGAGGGCAGGTGAGTCTGGGTCTTCAGGTGCCACAGCAGACCTCTGTCAGCCTGTCGCACGTCACCTCTACCGTCACACGTCACCTCTACCGTCACACGTCACCTCTACCGTCACCTCTACCGTCACACGTCACCTCTACCGTCACACGTCACCTCTACCGTCACACGTCACCTCTACCGTCATACGTCACCTCTACCGTCACACGTCACCTCTACCGTCATACGTCACCTCTACCGTCACACGTCACCTCTACCGTCACACGTCACCTCTACCGTCACACGTCACCTCTACCGTCACACGTCACCTCTACCGTCATACGTCACCTCTACCGTCACACGTCACCTCTACCGTCATACGTCACCTCTACCGTCACACGTCACCTCTACCGTCACACGTCACCTCTACCGTCACCTCTACCGTCACCTCTACCGTCATACGTCACCTCTACCGTCATACGTCACCTCTACCGTCATACGTCACCTCTACCGTCACACGTCACCTCTACCGTCATACGTCACCTCTACCGTCACCTCTACCGTCATACGTCACCTCTACCGTCATACGTCACCTCTACCGTCATACGTCACCTCTACCGTCACCTCTACCGTCATACGTCACCTCTACCGTCATACGTCACCTCTACCGTCATACGTCACCTCTACCGTCACACGTCACCTCTACCGTCACACGTCACCTCTACCGTCACACGTCACCTCTACCGTCATACGTCACCTCTACCGTCATACGTCACCTCTACCGTCATACGTCACCTCTACCGTCACACGTCACCTCTACCGTCACACGTCACCTCTACCGTCATACGTCACCTCTACCGTCACACGTCACCTCTACCGTCACACGTCACCTCTACCGTCATACGTCACCTCTACCGTCACACGTCACCTCTACCGTCACACGTCACCTCTACCGTCACCTCTACCGTCACCTCTACCGTCATACGTCACCTCTACCGTCATACGTCACCTCTACCGTCATACGTCACCTCTACCGTCACCTCTACCGTCATACGTCACCTCTACCGTCACACGTCACCTCTACCGTCACCTCTACCGTCACACGTCACCTCTACCGTCATACGTCACCTCTACCGTCACCTCTACCGTCACCTCTACCGTCATACGTCACCTCTACCGTCACACGTCACCTCTACCGTCACACATCACCTCTGACTCAGTAAAGAAGAGCGTCATTAGCGGACAGGTGTGACTGATTAACTGATTATTGATTATTGATTATTGATTGTCTCTCAGGGAGTAAAGAAGAGCGCCATCGGTCAGAGGATCGTGTCCACGCTGCCGTACATCAGACAGGAAGTTCCCATCATCATTGTGTTTCGAGCGCTGGGCTTCGTTTCGGACAGAGACATCCTGGAACACATCATCTATGACTTTGATGACCCCGAGATGATGGAGATGGTGACAAACTTCACTCTGCTTATCATTTATTGATCAATTAGTGATTTTCTTAACAGGTCAGATAATTAAAACACTGAAGGAGAATCTGCAGGTACTTTCAGCTCTGTCCATCGGTATTCAGCTGGCTGTGATGTCACCTGTGATGTCACCGGTGTTGAGCAGCGATGTCGTCTGTATTCCAGGTGAAGCCGTCCCTGGACGAAGCATTTGTGATCCAGGAGCAGAACGTGGCGTTAAACTTTATCGGTTCCAGAGGAGCGAAACCCGGAGTGACAAAAGAACGTAGAATCAAATACGCTAAAGAAGTTCTGCAGAAAGAGATGCTGCCACACGTCGGAGTCAGCGACTTCTGTGAGACCAAGAAGGCTTACTTTCTAGGGTGAGTCGTTACCTGACACAACCAGCTACTAATGATTTACTGTACGAGCACAGTAACACCCTGCGTTATGGTGTCATCCTCCCTCTCTTCATTCGTCAGAGGATGTCTACGTGAAAGGTGCAAGAGTAGCATTGCTCTGTTCAGGAATCGGGCAGCGTGAATATGTGAACGTAGCGTAGCTAGCGGTGAAGTTAGAGAGCAAACAGCAGAAAAGTGAGGTGAATGTGAGCAGAGGAAACAGAGAACAGGAAGTTGTCAGTGTGTCAGTAAATTAATGCTGCAGCTCCTCAGGACAAAGAAATTACTCATTTATCGAAGGGGGTTAGCAACAACACGTTAGCCTAACCTGACCAGGCTCACTTAAGGTGGACTGACCTTTAAGGTGGACGAGCAATTCTCATTTTAGGGTCAATCTCAGCCGCTCTTTAACAGAACGGAGAAATGTCTGGCTGATGAGTGTCTGGCGCAACACAATGTTAGAGATATTTCATGTTACTTTGAGAAGCGTAATCAAGGAAACAGACATCATGTGCAGTAGACTCGCACCGCTGTGTGAGCAACAGGATGCTGACTGCAACTCGTTAAGAGCCGCCAGTGTCACTAACGAGAAGGAACGTCTGATTCTTTCATATAGAACCTTTCAACGATGTCTTGCTTCCCCGTCTCCATGACAACGCCGCTGCTTAATGGATACAAACACTGATCATATTCTGTTCTCTCCTGTGAAAGTTTTCTGTGTAACTCTGTGTGTGTGTGTGTGTGTGTGTGTGTGTGTGTGTGTGTGTGTGTGCGCGTGTGCGCGCGCGCGCGCGCGCGTGTGTGTGTGTGTGCGTGTGTGCGTGTGTGCGTGTGTGTGTGTGTGTGTGTGTGCAGGTACATGGTCCACAGGTTGCTGCTTGCTGCTTTGGGCAGACGAGAGCTGGACGACAGAGATCACTATGGAAACAAGAGGCTGGACTTGGCCGGACCGCTATTGGCCTTCTTGTTCAGAGGGTGGGGCTTCTTTCACTCACTCCTTGACATCACCTGTGACCTCTGACCTTGAGCTCTCACCTTCGACTACCAGATGTTGTCTCCACTCGCTCAGGCTTGTGGTTGAGTTTTAGTAAATAGTATGTTATAACCATCATAAGGCTTTTATTGTGAAATACAGCAGCTTCCTGTAGCTTTAGTATATAGTATGTTATAACCATCATAAGGCTTTTATTGTGAAATACAGCAGCTTCCTGTAGCTTTAGTATATAGTATGTTATAACCATCAGAAGGCTTTTATTGTGAAATACAGCAGCTTCCTGTAGCTTTAGTTGAAGATGTTGCATCAACATAATCTGTCTTCATATATGAACTGCAGAGGTTCAGCATTCAGGTCCCATCAAACCATGCAGCGATGAGAGGGTTAGGGTGAGAGGGTTAGGGCTTCATGTGTGGATGAGAGGGTTAGGATGAGAGGGGAGTTGACTGCTAGAAGTCAAAGACGTCATATTAAAGTTTATGTTCTGTTTGTTCAGCAGTTGTTTGATAAACGTCTTATTCTGACTGTTAGAGGAAGAAACAACCTCAGAGAGCTGATAGAATGAAAACATGAATGAATGAATGAATTAATGAATGAATTAATGAATGAATGGCTTTAGGTTTAATTGTTGTCTTTGTGAAAATGGTGAAACTTTAACTTTAAACTTTAATCTGTTTCAGCATGTTTAAGAACCTGCTGAAGGAGATCCGGATTTACGCTCAGAAGTTCATTGACCGAGGGAAAGACTTCAACCTGGAGCTCGCCATCAAAACCCGAATCATCTCCGACGGCCTCAAGTACTCGCTGGCCACCGGAAACTGGGGCGACGTCAAGAAGGCTCACCAGGCCCGAGCCGGAGTGTCACAGGTGAGACCGCCCGCCGCTACGGAGCAGCCTCCGTTCATCGCACGTTTATTCTTTTAATATCAAACCAAGCGGCGGCGATCGGCTGAGAGGAGCGATGACTGCAGGGAGTAAGATAACTTCTGATCAGTCTGCATCAGTGTGCCTCGTCTCAGTCCTGTTAGACCGGTCTCAGATGTCCTGAGGTCAGCTTCTAAAACTCTGCTGTGTTTCCTGCTTGTAGGTGCTGAACCGCCTCACCTTTGCGTCCACTCTGTCCCACCTACGCCGAGTCAACTCCCCGATCGGCAGAGACGGCAAACTGGCAAAACCTCGACAGCTGCACAACACTCTCTGGGGAATGGTGTGTCCGGCCGAAACGCCCGAGGTACTAAAAAAAAACCCAAAATCAAAATATTTGTCTTATTTTCAATATCCGGGATCTTACGGGAGGCACTTCCCATCTCAAACGCCCAATAACATACTGAAAACATGTTTATCCTTTATTTCTTATAATTCCTTCAATAATCATGTAGATACAAAACAAATATAATCCTGACATGGATGTTTAGTAAAATATCTCAAATCTGTGTGTGTTTATCTATGAAGGGAACATGGAAGGACCCCTAATAACACATCAAGCACTTTCCATGTGTTCCTACTAGCTACCCCACAATACTACTTTCTCCTCCTACGTCCAACAATAAACTAAATAAACTACCAGGCCTTGTTTTATTCATAATATCTTTATGTCCGTTGGTGGTAGAGTCCTCAAATATTATTAATCAATTAAAATGATAACGATTGACTTCACATTGGTGCAAAAATGTGGGTTTGTAGTAACCTCAGTATCACTCTTGTGATAAAATGGCAGTTCAGGTTTTTAATAGTTTTGGCAAACAGAACATGTTTGTCTTCCATCCTGCAAAGGTTGGAACAAGATATTTATTCTCCAACATGGCTTCCCAGAGAAGGGTTAGAGGGCGTTATAATATCAAGGGCTGAAAAAACATGAAAACATAAGATTTGAACAGAAATGTTTGACAGGCCTTGGTTTTGGGATCCATTCGTGATAAAGACAAAGATCTGATTTGATCCGGAACGACAGTTGAAGAGATGAGTGTGAATGTTTCATCACTGTTGGAGTTTTACTCCGTGTTTACACTGAAAGTGAACCGTGATTGTTTGCTTCCAAAACATGGATGACCTACGCTCAACGCTGTCTCTGAACGCCTCGCGGGTAGACCCTCACTGAACAAACAGCTGTCTTCATTTGTACATGAATTGACGGACGCCGGTTGTGTTACAGGGTCACGCTGTGGGTTTGGTGAAGAACTTGGCTCTGATGGCCTACATCTCTGTGGGCTCCCAGCCGTCTCCCATCCTGGAGTTTCTGGAGGAGTGGAGTATGGAGAACCTGGAGGAGATCTCGCCTGCTGCCATCGCAGAGTCAGTCACACCTCATTATTCAGCTCTCTGACATAAAACTAACTACAAACACACATCCTGGAACCTGATGGATGATCATTCATCATCTTCCTCTTTTCTGTCTCTAATCTGACGAGGACGTCAGCACTCAGTTTAGTTTGACTGCAGTAACAGAACCTTTCTCAGCCTGACCAGCAGATGGCAGCATTCTGCCAGAATGAAAACACTTCCTGTCAGCTGTAGTTTAGAGGACAGCTTCAGTTACTGCTGGTTAAATCTGATGCCACCAATCACTGATCAAAACTCAATGCTGTCCGTGAATAAAATCTCTCTCTGTGACTCAACATGAATGCTTTTTGATCGTATTTTTGTTTGAAATGTTTTAGTGCCACAAAGATCTTTGTGAACGGCTGCTGGGTCGGCATCCACAAAGACCCTGAACAGCTGATGAACACACTGAGGAAGCTGCGGCGACAGATGGACATCATTGTGTCTGAGGTAACTGAAACCCAAACAGCCTCAAACATCTTCTTCCTCTGTGCTCCACTGTTGTGATGAACACTCAGTTACACTTTCATCACCATGAACACACAACGTCCTGTTGCCTCAAACACTCAGCACAGCACCAAATGTGAATTTATCCACCACTGAAAATAGTCCCCAATGAATCCACCTGTGTGTTTGTTGAAAACAGTGTCACACCTTAATCACCATGAACACACACACACTGTAGTTTGACTCAGTTACACATATACTGTCACACTGCCTCTGATACCACAGAGAGCAGCTGTTTAATCACTGAGCCTCTTCAAACATGAACATTTGTGAGCTTTTTAAAATGTCTTTTTAAAGATTGCAGGTTTTGAGTAGGAAGCAGTGGACTCACTAGTCTGGACATGAGATGATGATAATGATGAATAGAAACATAAAGAATCCTTTAAACAGGTTCGGGTCCAGCTCATGGTTCCTGTTGGTTTTCAATGTTTCAGGTGTCGATGATCAGAGACATCAGAGAGCGTGAAATCAGAATCTACACGGACGCCGGACGCATCTGCCGACCGCTGCTGATCGTCGAAAAGCAGAAACTGCTGCTGAAGAGACGACACATCGACCAGCTGAAAGAGAGAGAGTACAACAACTACAGGTGAGACATTAGAACTACAGGTGAGACATTACAACAACTACAGGTGAGACATTAGAACAACTACAGGTGAGACATTACAACAACTACAGGTGAGACATTACAACAACTACAGGTGAGACATTACAACGACTACAGGTGAGACATTACAACGACTACAGGTGAGACATTACAACAACTACAGGTGAGACATTAGAACAACTACAGGTGAGACATTAGAACAACTACAGGTGAGACATTAGAACAACTACAGGTGAGACATTAGAACAACTACAGGTGAGACATTAGAACAACTACAGGTGAGACATTAGAACAACTACAGGTGAGACATTACAACGACTACAGGTGAGACATTACAACGACTACAGGTGAGACATTACAACGACTACAGGTGAGACATTACAACGACTACAGGTGAGACATTACAACGACTACAGGTGAGACATTAGAACAACTACAGGTGAGACATTACAACAACTACAGGTGAGACATTACAACAACTACAGGTGAGACATTAGAACAACTACAGGTGAGACATTAGAACAACTACAGGTGAGACATTACAACAACTACAGGTGAGACATTACAACAACTACAGGTGAGACATTACAACAACTACAGGTGAGACATTAGAACTACAGGTGAGACATTAGAACAACTACAGGTGAGACATTACAACAACTACAGGTGAGACATTACAACAACTACAGGTGAGACATTACAACAACTACAGGTGAGACATTAGAACTACAGGTGAGACATTACAACAACTACAGGTGAGACATTAGAACAACTACAGGTGAGACATTACAACAACTACAGGTGAGACATTACAACAACTACAGGTGAGACATTAGAACAACTACAGGTGAGACATTACAACAACTACAGGTGAGACATTACAACAACTACAGGTGAGACATTACAACGACTACAGGTGAGACATTACAACAACTACAGGTGAGACATTACAACGACTACAGGTGAGACATTACAACAACTACAGGTGAGACATTAGAACTACAGGTGAGACATTACAACAACTACAGGTGAGACATTACAACGACTACAGGTGAGACATTACAACAACTACAGGTGAGACATTAGAACTACAGGTGAGACATTACAACGACTACAGGTGAGACATTACAACGACTACAGGTGAGACATTACAACGACTACAGGTGAGACATTAGAACTACAGGTGAGACATTACAACGACTACAGGTGAGACATTACAACGACTACAGGTGAGACATTAGAACTACAGGTGAGACATTAGAACAACTACAGGTGAGACATTAGAACAACTACAGGTGAGACATTACAACGACTACAGGTGAGACATTACAACGACTACAGGTGAGACATTAGAACAACTACAGGTGAGACATTACAACGACTACAGGTGAGACATTACAACAACTACAGGTGAGACATTAGAACAACTACAGGTGAGACATTAGAACTACAGGTGAGACATTAGAACTACAGGTGAGACATTACAACAACTACAGGTGAGACATTAGAACTACAGGTGAGACATTACAACAACTACAGGTGAGACATTAGAACTACAGGTGAGACATTACAACAACTACAGGTGAGACATTACAACAACTACAGGTGAGACATTAGAACAACTACAGGTGAGACATTAGAACTACAGGTGAGACATTACTAGAACTACAGGTGAGACATTACAACAACTACAGGTGAGACATTACAACGACTACAGGTGAGACATTACAACGACTACAGGTGAGACATTACAACGACTACAGGTGAGACATTACAACGACTACAGGTGAGACATTACAACAACTACAGGTGAGACATTAGAACAACTACAGGTGAGACATTAGAACAACTACAGGTGAGACATTAGAACAACTACAGGTGAGACATTAGAACTACAGGTGAGACATTACAACGACTACAGGTGAGACATTACAACGACTACAGGTGAGACATTACAACGACTACAGGTGAGACATTACAACTACAGGTGAGACATTAGAACTACAGGTGAGACATTACAACAACTACAGGTGAGACATTAGAACTACAGGTGAGACATTACAACAACTACAGGTGAGACATTACAACAACTACAGGTGAGACATTAGAACTACAGGTGAGACATTAGAACAACTACAGGTGAGACATTAGAACAACTACAGGTGAGACATTAGAACTACAGGTGAGACATTAGAACTACAGGTGAGACATTACAACGACTACAGGTGAGACATTACAACGACTACAGGTGAGACATTACAACGACTACAGGTGAGACATTACAACTACAGGTGAGACATTACAACGACTACAGGTGAGACATTAGAACTACAGGTGAGACATTACAACAACTACAGGTGAGACATTAGAACTACAGGTGAGACATTACAACAACTACAGGTGAGACATTAGAACTACAGGTGAGACATTACAACAACTACAGGTGAGACATTACAACAACTACAGGTGAGACATTAGAACTACAGGTGAGACATTACAACAACTACAGGTGAGACATTACAACGACTACAGGTGAGACATTACAACGACTACAGGTGAGACATTACAACTACAGGTGAGACATTACAACGACTACAGGTGAGACATTACAACTACAGGTGAGACATTACAACTACAGGTGAGACATTACAACGACTACAGGTGAGACATTAGAACTACAGGTGAGACATTACAACGACTACAGGTGAGACATTAGAACTACAGGTGAGACATTAGAACAACTACAGGTGAGACATTACAACAACTACAGGTGAGACATTAGAACTACAGGTGAGACAGACGGGTTTTAGTAAAGTAACACCTGGTTGATCCTGTACAGTTTACGCTGACTGACCTGTGGTTGTTGATGTTTTTGGCGGTCAGCTGGCAGGACCTGGTGGCAAGCGGCGTGGTGGAGTACATCGACACTCTGGAGGAGGAGACGGTGATGCTCGCCATGACCCCCGATGACCTCCAGGAAAAGGGCGTGGCTTACTGCTCCACCTACACCCACTGTGAGATCCATCCGTCCATGATCCTGGGGGTCTGCGCGTCCATCATCCCCTTCCCTGACCACAACCAGGTAAGAATACTGTCATCCTCTCCCCGACTCCCCGACCACGACCAGGTTAGAATACTGTCATCCTCTCCCCGACTCCCCGACCACGACCAGGTTAGAATACTGTCATCCTCTCCCCCGACTCCCCGACCACGACCAGGTAGGACGTCACTTCTTAGGACAGAAGCTGCTGCGCTGACCAGGTTAATGTTTGAGAAACAAGGGAGAAAGATAATTAGGGGTGTAATGGTACAAAACATTCATGGTTTGGTATGTACCCCGGTTCTGAGGTCAGTGTTTGCTACGATTTCTTTACAGCAGAAAAAAAAAAGGTAGAAAATAAAATTATTTTAATCTTTTTATTTTGAAAAATGTAAAGATCTAACAATGGCTCATTGGCCAAAACTATTACTGACAGTTTAGTTGCTGCAGTGGAAACTATGACTGACACACAGAGATAATGGTTTAATAACACTGTTGCAGCTGCTCAGTGTTACGGGTCTCTCATTCTGACAGCAGCAACATCACAGAGTAACCAGGCTGCGTTGGCTAAGCTAGCTAGCATACCCTCATGAACATGCTACAGCTAAGTGGTGCGCCGCTATAACGTTCTGGATGGAACTTGCACTCTAGAATTATTGTTCCACACGTCTGAGTAAGTGGATTATTAAACTACTTTGACAGTAATTGTTTGGGTCACAGAGCGTACCGAACGCTTAGGGACGAATACACGTACCCTTACACCCCTAATGCTAATAACAGATGAACACTAGTTCATGATGCACTAACGAACATGTCTGTCATGTGTCTTCTTGTACAGTCTCCCAGGAACACCTACCAGTCGGCTATGGGTAAACAGGCCATGGGAGTCTACATCACCAACTTCCATGTGCGAATGGACACGCTGGCTCACGTGTTATATTACCCTCAGAAACCACTGGTCACCACTCGATCCATGGAGTACCTGCGCTTCAGAGAGCTGCCTGCAGGTGATGCACTAATGACCACCTCATATATAAATATATATATTAATATGAACATTAGTCTGGGTGGTATCGAGGTGTTACAGTGTACCAGGGTATTTAGAAATCCCAAAGGTTCATTACCATCATACATATGGACGCTCCTCTTTCTATTAAAGTGATCCGGCGTTGCTGTATTGAGGTGATGTGTTGTAGTGCTCAGTCTCTACTGGTGGGACAGACAGCTGAGCTGAGAAAGACGGCGACTGCAGTGGAACCAGGACTGTTGTGATAACCGCGGTATTGCAGCACTGTGCAAGCAACGCCACTATTGCTCTGTTCACGTTAGGCCCTTCTTGTTTTACACTTCAATGTGTGTATATTGAATGTTCGGTCCAACCGCCACGCAAAGCGTCACATGCAATGAGTTTTCACCTGTGGGGCCTCGTGCTAGTCTCCTGCAGCTAGCATCCAGGCTAACAAGCTAACCTGGCGCCCAGCCCTCATAACGGAGCCAAGCTTGGTGTGAGCTAACCAGCGGTCAATGCTGATGTGTGGTTGTTAAAAACACGTCTGTATGACTATTTTGTCTCGGTTATATGCTTAAACTCTCCCGGATCACTGTGTGGCCGAGCAGGCTGCCGTTTAACCTGCAAGGTAACGTAGTTTTCCACCAATCGTCCAGCCAGACTCCGTTTATAAATCCCAGGTCTAAGGGGACTCGGCTGGAGGCCAGCGTTGTTTCTGCCACATGATTTAAAGTGTTTTCTGTGTTTGTCAGGTACTGCTGCTCGACACATAATCAGAATAATTGATTTTCAGAAAATAAACGGTGCTAATACGGCACGATACATATGAAAATACTGCCACATATAACTTTATCTTGATGACTTCAAACTACAAAAGCAGTTTATTTGCCACATGATTTTATTCAACTGCCAGTCTGCCGCCACCCGCACATCATCTCCTTTCAGCTCACTGACGTGTCGCCGTAGCAACAAGTGTCATCGGGTCCTCCAGCAAGAATCTCTGGAAGAAGAGCGTTTATTTCCTGTCTGTTCATTATTCTGTTGACCATAAATATTTAAATCCAGCTGTTTAAGTCGGCTCGACAGCGTCATACATGCTACAGTTACTTCTATCACCAGCGGCTAACAAACCATGAACCCCAGTTAGCTGTTAGCTTGCTAGCAACAGCAGGCAGCGACTGTCTGTGCGTTCTGTTATTTCCCTCCAGTCTCTCTGAACCTTAATGAAGTACTTTCATTAAGCCCCGTGATACTCACACCTACTTGTGTCTTTGCATTGATTTTGTATGTAATCACATGACACAAATAATTGCTTCGTGTTCGGTCTGAACACCGTTACAGAGAAACGTCTTCGTCATCGCTTTCTTCAAACTTACCTGAAAACAGGAGAGTGGGTTTGTGTTTGTCCTGCTCGCTGACTGGCAGGCACAGAGCTCTTCTGGCGTCTCTGAAACTTTCTTTGTGTTTCAGGTATCAACTCCATCGTGGCCATCGCCTCGTACACGGGCTACAACCAGGAGGACTCTGTGATCATGAACCGGTCGGCTGTGGATCGAGGCTTCTTCAGGTCGGTCTCTGCTGTCACTGAGTGTTCCAGGTGTTTGTTCCAGGTGTTTGTTTCAGGTGTTTGTCTGCAGTCTTTTCCTTAAAGCTGTGATGTCACCCTGCAGGTCTGTTTTCTATCGATCCTACAAAGAGCAGGAGTCTAAGAAAGGCTTCGATCAGGAGGAGATCTTTGAGAAGCCGACACGTGAAACCTGTCAGGGTGAGAACTTGTTGTCCGGTCTTTGCAGTATGAAAATACCTGTCTAGGTCTTATGATTGATTGATTTCATTTATGGGTTATCAGACAGGGATAACATGTTAAAGGGGGAACAACATGGTCCCAAGATGTTAAAAGAAAAGAAACAAACAATAAAATTCAACATAAAAACTAAACAATCCTGAAAATCCCAAAACGCTTCACAATTTAAGAGTAAATAATAACTTCCTCATCAAAATACAAGAACAACTGACGTAAAAATGGAATTGCAGATTTCAGTATAAACCTGTGACCATGTTCCATAAATAAGTCCTGACCTGACTTCTATAAGCTCCTCTCATTTTTAACAGCTGGATGTGTAACAGGAGGCTGTTCCACAACACGGCAGCAGCTTAAAAAAAGGAACTTCTGGCTACATTATTCACTGGAGGGACTTTATATGAACACACACTGGCCCTGGTGTTATAGCCATGCTGAGTATTTTCCACTGTTATCTGTGAAGTATTGAGGAGCAAACCCATTGATAATGTTGAACATATCATGCAGCTTCAGTTGTTCTACTCTGAGCTGTACTGGAGCAGTCCTACACTTCTGAATTCATCACCAACATGAGTTAAAGAGGATACATCTAATAAATACTGAATAATATTATTTTGCATCACCTGCAGTTTGTTCCTAAATTCAGATGTCAAACCACTGAACCAATCAGAACAGGCAGAATCAAACTGACGCTGTACCAATGAGAACATGAGAAGTTTCTTAACAGAAAAGTTAAAAAGAGCCTTAGTCTGTGAAACAGGAACTTAAGTTTGCTGCCACTCTTAGATAATATTTTATCAACAACAGATTCACAGGACAGTGACTGGCCCAATATCATTCCTAAGTATTAGACATAATATAATAAAATTTCAGTTCCATTACAAAAGATTTTCAGTGTATTTGTTCTTGACATCTTTGTTCCAAACAGGATTGACTGGGTTTTACCCAAATGTATTGAAAGCTTGTTATCTATGAGCCACTCTCTCACACTTTCTGATTCATTACTAAGAGTTCTGAATTTCACTGACATCATTCCCAGATAGCAGTAATGCAGAATCATCAGCATACAGCAGCAGCTTGCATGTCACAGCAGCTGTTGTATCATTTATATACATAAGAAATAAGAGGCCTTAAAATAGAACCGTGCAGCACCACACATGTAATATCCTGAGGTTCTGATAGAACCACTTCAACATCACAGACTTGAGTTCTTCCTGTAATGTAAGAAATAAACCATTTTACAGCAGTATGTCCAAACACCATGCACTGTAACTTTGACAACAGTACAGAATGATTCACTGTGTAAAAAGCTTTCTGCAAGTCAGCATAATTTCCTCCATCAAGGTTTTGTCTAATAAAATCAAACAAATGAATCAGACAGATGTCAGTAGAGTCTGCTGCTGTAAAACCAGACTGAAGCTCAACAACAAACTGTGTCTGACTAAATACTAAATAATATGAGTAATCACACCAGATATGGATCCATCCCTCAGAAATCTGGCTGGAATAAACCAGTTGCTTTAGTTGCTCCAGTATTTATCTGTGATTGAGATTTCTGACTTAATGATCACTTAAAGTAACATCAAGGACGCCTGTCTGGGAGATCTTTTCATACTCGGAGGCCAATATTCAGTCCAATATGGACGGTTCAGTAATTAAACAACTATTACTAGAAGGCAATAAAAGTCTGCTATTAAAATAACATATACGATATAATAATTCCTTCTTCATGTATACATTATTCTTAATACAGTTTATCTCTAAACGTTCATAAAAGCCTCGTTGTTTTGAAGCTCTATAACAGTAATAACGGGTCCAAGTCGTCCACCTGGAGGTCGGTTTGAATGTTCCTTATAAACAAGCGTATCGCACCTCCATTTCTGTTGCCATGACGCCGGTAGACAGAGTTTCTGCATCTTGAAGGAAGCGATGGAGCCGTTTCTCGGACACTGCGATCACAGCAGCTGTAGAAATAACTGCAAGATGCTTGATCAAGCTCAGGCAAAAAGTTCTTTGCTTTTACATGAATAAAGTCGTCTCCGACTCAATAAAACATCAGGATCTTTCTGTGTATCAAGCGAACCTCCTCAGAGCAACATGTCATCCTATCAGACACATCTGCAGCATCCATCGGCCACCGGCGGAACGTCAGAGTCGCTCTCTCAGCCAGATCATAAGTGTTTTATGTGAACACACATCACAAAAATAAAAAGCACCTGCCTTAGCAGTAGCTCTCACCACCTCCGCACAGTGAGAGCAGGAACCACTCGGGTTGATTGATCTCGTATTTCACCTGTGAGTTGTTGGCCGAGACGCTGAACGTCTCTGTAGCGGCGTCCAGTCACATGTATGAAATGTTGAACCTTCTGCTCACAGATTACAATCATCTCTGACTCCTTTCAGGGATGAGACACGCCATCTATGACAAGCTGGACGACGACGGCCTCATCGCGCCCGGCGTTCGTGTCTCTGGCGAGGATGTGATCATCGGGAAAACTGTGACGCTGCCAGAGAATGATGACGAGCTGGACAGCACCAACCGGCGCTACACCAAGAGGGACTGCAGCACCTTCCTGAGAACCAGCGAGACTGGCATCGTGGACCAGGTGATGGTGACCCTGAACCAGGAGGGCTACAAGTTCTGCAAGATCAGGGTGAGACAGCACACCTGACACACAGCATTAGCAACAGCATTAGCAACAGCATTAGCAATAGCATTAGCAACAGCATTAGCAACAGCATTAGCAACAGCATTAGCAATAGCATTAGCAACAGCATTAGCAACAGCATTAGCAATAGCATTAGCAACAGCATTAGCAACAGCATTAGCAACAGCATTAGCAATAGCATTAGCAACAGCATTAGCAACAGCATTAGCCTTTTTAAGAGGATTTTCTCTCTGATGAGCTTCTTTCTTCTGGTCCTGCAGGTTCGATCAGTCCGGATTCCGCAGATCGGAGACAAGTTCGCCAGCCGACACGGACAGAAAGGAACCTGTGGAATCCAGTACAGACAGGAGGTAAGCAGGAAGTAAACAAGTCACCAGACAGGAAGTAACACACCTCAGACGGGGGACAGAAAGTTAAATATGGTCTGTAATGTCGGGACGTTTGTGGGTTTTGTGTTGAAGGACATGCCGTTCACCTGCGAGGGAATCACGCCTGACATCATCATCAACCCTCACGCCATTCCGTCCAGAATGACGGTCGGCCATCTGATCGAGTGTCTACAAGGAAAGGTAATAATCAATAAATATGATGTAATAATCCTGATCACAAGGTAACAATTATGAATAGTGATTGATTATCATATTATAACTTGATAATTAACATGAATAACGTCAGTAATTCAGATTAAAAGCTTCCTGTTGTTCTCAGGTGTCGGCGAATAAAGGCGAGATCGGCGACGCGACGCCGTTTAACGACGCCGTCAACGTGCAGAAAGTGTCAAACCTGCTGTCAGAGTACGGATACCACCTGAGAGGCAACGAGGTCAGCGTTCTGATCAATATCGTCCCACAAACAGTTGATCAATACATTGATTATTGATCTGTGTTCAGGTCATTGATTATTGATCTGTGTTCAGGTCATTGATTATTGATCTGTGTTCGGGTCATTGATTATTGATCTGTGTTCGGGTCATTGATTATTGATCTGTGTTCAGGTCATTGATTATTGATCTGTGTTCAGGTGATTGATTATTGATCTGTGTTCAGGTCATTGATTATTGATCTGTGTTCAGGTGATTGATTATTGATCTGTGTTCGGGTCATTGATTATTGATCTGTGTTCAGGTCATTGATTATTGATCTGTGTTCAGGTGATTGATTATTGATCTGTGTTCGGGTCATTGATTATTGATCTGTGTTCAGGTCCTGTATAACGGCTTCACGGGTCGGAAGCTGACATCTCAGATCTTCATCGGTCCAACTTATTATCAGCGTCTGAAGCACATGGTGGACGACAAGATCCACTCGAGGGCCCGAGGCCCCGTCCAGATCCTCAACAGGCAGCCGATGGAGGGCCGCTCCCGGTGAGACACCATCTGTCTACCTGTGTGTCTGTGTGTCTCTCGTACCTGAGTCTCACCTGTCTCCGTCTCTCTCCTCTCAGTGACGGCGGTCTCCGTTTCGGGGAGATGGAACGTGACTGTCAGATCGCTCACGGAGCGGCTCAGTTCCTTAGAGAGCGTCTGTTCGAGGCGTCTGATCCGTATCAAGTTCACGTGTGTAACCTGTGCGGACTGATGGCCATCGCCAACACACGCACGCACACGTATGAGTGCCGTGGCTGCCGCAACAAGACACAGGTACACATCCAGATCAATAACCAATCACATGAAGACACAGGTACACATCCAGATCAATAACCAATCACATCAAGACACAGGTACACATCCAGATCAATAACCAATCACATCAAGACACAGGTACACATCCAGATCAATAACCAATCACATCAAGAAACAGGTACACATCCAGATCAATAACCAATCACATCAAGAAACAGGTACACATCCAGATCAATAACCAATCACATCAAGAAACAGGTACACATCCAGATCAATAACCAATCACATCAAGAAACAGGTACACATCCAGATCAATAACCAATCACATCAAGAAACAGGTACACATCCTGATCAATAACCAATCCTATTGATTGTGTGTCTCAGATCTCTCTGGTCCGGATGCCGTACGCCTGCAAGCTTTTGTTCCAGGAATTGATGTCGATGAGTATCGCTCCTCGTATGATGACATCATAGAGCAGCTCAGCCAATCAGACGCCTCCCAGCAGACTCTATTTTTCTGTAGTTTCATATTGTCTTTAGTTGTTTTTGTAAAAGTTGAATAAAACTGTTTTTCTTCTGTGGAGGATTCTGGGTCACATGATTCTTTGTCTGAGTTCTCATTGGTTTACGTACATCAGTGTTTCCTTCAAAGGTTTCTGCCACTAGCAGGAGACGCGTTTACACGCCACACCGGGAGACGCGTTAACACGCCACACCGGGGAGACGCGTTTACACGCCACACCGGGAGACGCGTTAACACGCCACACCGGGAGACGCGTTTACGCGCCACACCGGGAGACGCGTTTACGCGCCACACCGGGAGACGCGTTTACGCGCCACACCGGGGAGACGCGTTTACGCGCCACACCGGGGAGACGCGTTTACGCGCCACACCGTCAGTCTTGGAAGTCCTCGAGTACTCTGAACTGATAATGGCTTAATTTTACTTTTAGACTTCTATAAATCTTTGATAGGGTGGAGCTTCAGTTCATTTTACAATCTTTAGTAATTGTTTCTCTACAGATATTAAAACTCAATAAGAACATTAATAATCCTGTTAAACTGAACATCTTATAGACTTCATCTGTCTGGAGGTATTAAACATACTAAACCCCATCCTGTTAGCGGCTAACCCGTATTAAACATACTAAACCCCATCCTGTTAGCGGCTAACCCGTATTAAACATACTAAACCCCATCCTGTTAGCGGCTAACCCGTATTAAACATACTAAACCTCTTCCTGTTAGCGGCTAACCCGTATTAAACATACTAAACCCCATCCTGTTAGCGGCTAACCCGTATTAAACCATATTAAACCCCATCCTGTTAGCGGCTAACCCGTATTAAACATACTAAACCCCATCCTGTTAGCGGCTAACCCGTATTAAACATACTAAACCTCTTCCTGTTAGCGGCTAACCCGTATTGAACATACTAAACCCCATCCTGTTAGCGGCTAACCCGTATTAAACATACTAAACCCCATCCTGTTAGCGGCTAACCCGTATTAAACGTACTAAACCTCTTCCTGTTAGCGGCTAACCCGTATTAAACGTACTAAACCTCTTCCTGTTAGCGGCTAACCCGTATTAAACGTACTAAACCTCTTCCTGTTAGCGGCTAACCCGTATTAAACGTACTAAACCCCATCCTGTTAGCGGCTAACCCGTATTAAACATACTAAACCCCATCCTGTTAGCGGCTAACCCGTATTAAACATACTAAACCCCATCCTGTTAGCGGCTAACCCGTATTAAACATACTAAACCTCTTCCTGTTAGCGGCTAACCCGTATTAAACATACTAAACCCCATCCTGTTAGCGGCTAACCCGTATTAAACATACTAAACCCCATCCTGTTAGCGGCTAACCCGTATTAAACGTACTAAACCCCATCCTGTTAGCGGCTAACCCGTATTAAACGTACTAAACCTCTTCCTGTTAGCGGCTAACCCGTATTAAACGTACTAAACCTCTTCCTGTTAGCGGCTAACCCGTATTAAACGTACTAAACCTCTTCCTGTTAGCGGCTAACCCGTATTAAACATACTAAACCCCATCCTGTTAGCGGCTAACCCGTATTAAACATACTAAACCCCATCCTGTGAGCGGCTAACCCGTATTAAACGTATTAAACCCCATCCTGTGAGCGGCTAACCCGTATTAAACGTACTAAACCTCTTCCTGTTAGCGGCTAACCCGTATTAAACGTACTAAACCTCTTCCTGTTAGCGGCTAACCCGTATTAGACGTACTAAACCCCATCCTGTGAGCGGCTAACCCGTATTAAACGTACTAAACCTCTTCCTGTTAGCGGCTAACCCGTATTAAACGTACTAAACCTCTTCCTGTTAGCGGCTAACCCGTATTAAACGTACTAAACCTCTTCCTGTTAGCGGCTAACCCGTATTAAACATACTAAACCCCATCCTGTTAGCGGCTAACCCGTATTAAACATACTAAACCCCTTCCTGTTAGCGGCTAACCCATATTAAACATACTAAACCTCTTCCTGTTAGCGGCTAACCCGTATTAAACATACTAAACCCCATCCTGTTAGCGGCTAACCCGTATTAAACATACTAAACCCCATCCTGTTAGCGGCTAACCCGTATTAAACGTACTAAACCTCTTCCTGTTAGCGGCTAACCCGTATTAAACGTACTAAACCTCTTCCTGTTAGCGGCTAACCCGTATTAAACGTACTAAACCTCTTCCTGTTAGCGGCTAACCCGTATTAAACATACTAAACCCCATCTTGTTAGCGGCTAACCCGTATTAAACGTACTAAACCTCTTCCTGTTAGCGGCTAACCCGTATTAAACATACTAAACCCCATCCTGTTAGCGGCTAACCCGTATTAAACATACTAAACCCCATCCTGTGAGCGGCTAACCCGTATTAAACATACTAAACCCCATCCTGTGAGCGGCTAACCCGTATTAAACGTACTAAACCTCTTCCTGTTAGCGGCTAACCCGTATTAAACATACTAAACCCCATCCTGTTAGCGGCTAACCCGTATTAAACATACTAAACCCCATCCTGTTAGCGGCTAACCCGTATTAAACATACTAAACCCCATCCTGTGAGCGGCTAACCCGTATTAAACGTACTAAACCCCATCCTGTGAGCGGCTAACCCGTATTAAACGTACTAAACCTCTTCCTGTTAGCGGCTAACCCGTATTAAACGTACTAAACCTCTTCCTGTTAGCGGCTAACCCGTATTAGACGTACTAAACCCCATCCTGTGAGCGGCTAACCCGTATTAAACGTACTAAACCTCTTCCTGTTAGCGGCTAACCCGTATTAAACATACTAAACCTCTTCCTGTTAGCGGCTAACCCGTATTAAACGTACTAAACCTCTTCCTGTTAGCGGCTAACCCGTATTAGACGTACTAAACCTCTTCCTGTTAGCGGCTAACCCGTATTAAACGTACTAAACCTCTTCCTGTTAGCGGCTAACCCGTATTAAACGTACTAAACCTCTTCCTGTTAGCGGCTAACCCGTATTAAACGTACTAAACCTCTTCCTGTTAGCGGCTAACCCGTATTAAACATACTAAACCTCTTCCTGTTAGCGGCTAACCCGTATTAAACGTACTAAACCTCTTCCTGTTAGCGGCTAACCCGTATTAGACGTACTAAACCCCATCCTGTGAGCGGCTAACCCGTATTAAACATACTAAACCCCATCCTGTTAGCGGCTAACCCGTATTAAACATACTAAACCCCATCCTGTGAGCGGCTAACCCGTATTAAACGTACTAAACCTCTTCCTGTTAGCGGCTAACCCGTATTAAACATACTAAACCTCTTCCTGTTAGTGCTGTGAAACATCTTTCTCTTATAAGTAGACAAATATTCAGATGATGCAACGATATTGTTAGAAAATGAAAACATTTCTGTTTCCACTGAAGGAAAGTTCTGTTCTGCACTTGAATGTAAATAAATGTGAATTTATGGCCATTAAGGAGCAAATCTGCACTTCATAATATTCCAATAAAAAATGAAGTTTTAATTTTGGAATATTAATTACTAAGGCAGAGTATTAATAAGGTAGAGTATTAAGTACTAAAGCAGAGTATTAATTACTTAAGCAGAGTATTAATTACTTAAGCAGAGAATTAATAAGGTAGAGTATTAATTACTAAGGCAGATTATTAATTAATAAAGCAGATTATTAATTAATAAAGCAGACAGACATATTCAGCTTTGGCTCTGCAGCTGGATAACAAACTACTAAAAGAGACCAGTTTGTGTAGAAAATAAGACACATCAGTTGTCATGAATTCTTATGAAAATCTTGGTCTTTATTAATAAATTCTATCCAGTTAAAAACTTTAAAAAGATTTAAGAGAGACGAGTTTTAGTTTCTGTCCAGAGACTGTTAAACTGTGAAGAATTTCTTTCTCTTTTATTACTGAAAATATTGATCAAAGTTCTACTGAACTTTGAAAGAATATATTGTTTGGTCTCCTACTAATGTGTACATGATAAATATTATTACAATGGACAAATTCCATAAATGTAAATTTACAGGTGAGAAACTACTTTATTGCCTTTAGCAAAGAGTTCAAACAATATATTTACTCAACACTCTAAAACAAAAAGCAATTAAAACTGTAACCGCTTGTTCATATCGATCTTTATATAGATCCCTTTTTTAATGTTGTACATGTAAATTGTTTTAATTTTTTTAAAACTGTCACATGTTGCATCTTCACCAGTTCAGTTACTGATTGTCTTGATTCATCCATAAAATATCAGAAAATAATGGAAATAACTGTAAGTTATCCACAGTCCAAATTTACATCTTCAGACGTCTGATTGTGTCTGAGAGTCCAAAGATATTCAGTTTATCACCATTTTACACAAAGAAAAGCAATAAATCATCACATTCCAGTAGCTAAAACCAGTAAACTGCTTATCTACTTACTGGACTAAAACCATTATTCAGTTATCAAAATAGGTGCTGTTGTATCGATCAACTAATCAATTATTTGAACATCTTTTAGAGGTTTGAGCAGCTAAAATACAGAAATCCACATCTCACGACCTCTTTGATTAATCCACTGACCCCTTAGTGGGGGTCCCACCCGCAGGTTGGGAACCACTGCCGTAAGGTTCCAACTGCAAAGCACCAATCAGTGCTCAGAATGTAGACAGGAGGACCAATCAGCTTCCAGCTCATTGACTGTGGTTAAAGGAGCTGAAACCTCCAAACTGATGATTTGATGTAAATCATTGTGAGTTAAAGTTTAATTACAGTGAGATTAGCAGTAATTAATTTAATTATCAGTCACAGAGACAAAATGTTCGTATGTACGAATATGAGACACATTCAGAAAGTCGACTGTTTTTATGTGTTTCGTTATGAATTTATGAGCAGAGAAAGAAAACGAAGCTTCTGAATGAAAAGCAAAACAAATCAGGACAGAAAACATCAGCTGATCTTCTGCTGAAAGTTTATCAGTTCATTAAATAAATCTATGGCATAATAATTTGAATTATATCAAAACGTGAATATTAAATGCTAAAATTTGAACAGCACTGAAGTAGTTTGAAAACCATCTTATGGATTAATTGATCTGAGTTTCACTTTAAAGTTGTTCAATTTCAAAAATGTGCAAAATGTCCATTTTCTATTTATTTTAGGATTCTCAGAATTCTATATCTATTATATTATATCTATCTATCTATCTATATCTATATAGATATATATTTATCTATACTATATATGTTACTATATAGATAGATATCCAGAATATTCATTCTAGATATTAAAATGTAATTGTGGATAATCTGAAATGTACATTTTAACTGGGAAGAATTGAATTACAGATAATCTGCAATAAATATCCAGTCTAACTAAATAATATTAGAACATTTATTCTTTTTAATTGTCTAGAATATTAATGTAAATATCTTTAATTACCATTCTGACTAGTTCGAATATTATTGATTACTTGAACTGTAATTACAGATAAATGTTCTTCCCGCCACCAGGCGGCGCTCTGACGACACGCGCTGCTGCCCGAGTGACGTAGTCTGTGACGTAACGTAACACCGCGGTTCAAACGGATCGCGGGAAGAATCCGCCGAAGAAACAAAACCGCAAACAAAAACAAACAGATCTGAGCCGTCGGTATGAGTCAGCAGTTTCACGTCCTCAGGTGTTTCACCTGCCAGAGCTTCCAGGTCCAACAGGTAACACAGCTGCAAGCTAACAGCTGTCTACTAGGCTAACAGGCTATAGGCTAACAGCTAACTGCTAGGCTAACGGCTAACAGCTAAACTAACAGGCTACAGACTATCTGCTAGGCTAACAGCTAACGGCTAAGCTAACGGCTAACATCTAAACTAACAGGCTACAGACTATCTGCTAGGCTAACAGCTAACGGCTAAGCTAACAGGCTGTTACTGAGTACAGGACTGAACATGAGGTTCAGTGTTGGTAACAAAATGCTACAAACTACAAATAAATTACTGCATAAAATAAATTAAAGCATAAAATAAAGAATTAAAAACAAATTTACAGCAGGATGTTCAGTTTCTGTTCACTATAAAAACTGAGCTTACACTTATAAATATTCAAGATTCATTTTATCATCATTTTACAACACGAGATTGTATAATGAAATGTAGTCTGGAGCCTCCTGATGCCGCTCACACAAACAGGAATTATATAAATATATTTATAAATAATAAGTCATGAAAATAAAGCTATTGTTATGTTGTAGTGCAGAGGATGAATTGAGGAGGAAAGACGCTGCTCTGTAGTCTGGAGGTACGACAGCAGATATTTCTGTGTGTCTGGCAGACGGCAGCAGGGTGAACAGACTGTGGTCTTTAGGATCCTTTGGGCTCTGAGGGCTCCTCACCTCACCGAGACCACTGATGCTGATGAGAACCGATGATGTTCTGGGTGGTTTTAATCTTCTGTCTGCACATCTCATGCCAGTTTGTGACGTTTCCAGTCAGGATGTTGCTCCTTTGGAAAAGTTCACAAGAACCTGAGATGGAATTTTACCTTCTTAAGTTTCATGAAGTCGTTTCTGAGCTTTTTTACAGGGTGGAGATGTGTGATGTCCATGACAGGTTCTCTGTGGTGCTGATACCCAGGAACTTAAAACCTGCTGCACCTCAGCTCCACTGATGTAGACATGGCTGTGTGTCTTTGCCTCTTTATTTCTAAAATCAACAATCAGCTGCTTGGTTTTGTTGACGTTGGGCAGTAGGTTGTTGATTTCCTCTCGATAACCCTGACAGGTGTCTGTCAGGTGAATGTGTGATTTGCCCTGAGTCATGTCTGACAGGTGAATGTTGTTTCTTCCCTGTGCTGTGTCTGTCAGGTTAAGAAGGTGAACAGATGGAGCTGTAAGCTGTGTGGAGAGAAGCAGTCGCTGCTGAAGGTCAGAATCGCGCTTCTAGAGTTCAGAGGTCACGAACACCTGGACAGGTGTGTCTCTGTCTGATTGTGTGATGATTGGTTGACAGGAGTTTGGGCGGGGCTCTGGCGCCGAGTGCAGACGTCATGTTCAGAAACTGAATGCCATGAGAGGAGCCGTAATGGAGGAGCAGGAGCAGAACGCCTGGTCGCTATGGTAACCAACCTGTCTCCGCCTTACTCCACATCGCCTGCTCGGCTTACAGGTGTCCTCACCCGATCAGGTTGTTGTTCTGTTTATTTGACAGGAAGCTGACGGAGGAGAAACCCGAGGAACCGAGAGACGACCAGGTGAGCCGCCCTCAGGTGAGCCGCCCTCAGGTGAGCCGCTGGAGCAAATACCTGGACGCTCCTGAGGAGGAGGAGCCAGAGGCGGGGCCAGAGGAGAATGTTTTGATGGACAGGCAGCATTTCCATGGCAACAACAGGTGTGACCTCAGTATTTATGTTAGAGGCCACACCCACCTACCTGTCAGTCAGCAGGTCAGAATGATTGATTAAAAAACTCCTGACCTTTGACCTCTGTTTTCTGACAGGAAGAGGAAAAGGACAGACAGCAGCTTCACACCTGAACAGGTAACAAGTCTAATGACATCACTTCCTGTCACCAGCTGCCAGTCTTTGTGCTAAGCTAGCATAGCGAGTTAGCATCCTAACCCTTCTTTCCTTCACGCGTCTCTAAATGCGAATAAACACAAACGATCTTTGTTTTTAACCAGAGGAGCGAAGCGATCAAGTGATCAACTTGATTGATAACCGGATGTACAAATATACAAATATACAAAGCATCTGTGCCCCCTCATGAACATATACATATATATATACATATATATGTATATATATATATATATACATACATACACACACACACTCACACACATATATATATAATATATTATATATATAATATATTATATATATATTATATATTATATATATAATATATATATAATATATATTATATATTATATATATATATATATATAATATATATATATATATTATATATATATATATTATATATATATATAATATATATTATATATATATATAATATATATATAATATATATATAATATATTATATATATATTATATATATATATATAATATATATAATCTAATATATATATATATTAGATACTAATGTTTGTTGTATTAGATATATAATATATATATATAATATATATTATATATATATTATATATATATATAATCACATAAAGTTTTGAGTTATTATAACTTTAATCTTTAATGAATCTTCGTCTCTCTGCAGACGGGCTTTTGTGGTCGAGCTGTTTCCCTCGGTGCTGACTGTCAGGTGAAGAGGGGGGCGGGGTCTAGTGTCAGTGGGTGGCGTGACACCACCAGCAATGCCCCGCCCCCCAACAAGCCCCGCCCCCAGCGTCCTGTTTCCTCCATATTTGAGAGCGGAGACGACTTCAGCTTCGACCTCTGATTCAAACTATGAAGAGATCAGTTTATTTATTTCTGTTTGTTTGTTTGTTTGTGTAAATAAATAAATAAAGTGAATCTGAACTGTTTTAATGATTCAAACTCACACAGCTTCACTTCATGTTTTTATTGATCAGATTAACAACGAGAATAAAGCATCAGAACAGTAATCAATGAGCAGTTATTGATCTGTGTGATCAATGAGCAGTTATTGATCTGTGTGATCAATGAGCAGTTATTTATCTGTGTGATCAATGAGCAGTTATTGATCTGTGAGTTAAAGTATTGATGAACAGAACAAACGTGACTGCAGTAAAATCATTTCATTGGTTCAGTATAAATGATTAGAGACAGAAGCCCCGCCTCCCGCCTGTCAGTGATGACATCATCAGTGATCAGTGATGACGTCATCACGGCTGCTGTGGGCGGGGCTGTTTGGCGTACTGGATGGCGTCGAGCGCGGCGCCGATGTCGAAGTTTTTGGCCTGAAGGAGACGAGTCAGCCAGCCGCCTTCGTCGGTGAAGCCCATCGACAGCATGAGGGACAAGGACTCCACCAGCCGGGGGTCGGCCTCTGGGGGGTCAGAGGTCACAGCAGAGGTCAGAGGTCACAGCGGGGGAACACGAGCGGAATCACTCGGGTACGGAGGAACGCGGTCTTACCTTGAGGCAGGTGAGGATACAGAGCCGCCTCTCTCAGCCCCGAAGGACCCCGCTGGGCCGGAGGACCCCGGTCCCGGTTCGGGTCCCGGTCCTGCAGGGACTGCAGCTCTCCTGTAGACGGGTCGACCTCTCTGGAGCTCAGGTGAGTCCACTCGTCATCAGAGTCTCTGCTCACCTGCAGGTTCAGATGGATGAAGGTGAATCCAGATTCATGTTAATGACAACATGCAGAAAACTCGTATTCAGGGTTCAGAGGGTCTGTTAGACCTCCATAAACACACGAAGAACTTCTCCCTCATGTGGATCTAAACCTGGTTATGAAGCAGCGGATCAATAACTAACAAGAGAAACGAGCTAAAAACACCGAACCGTCTGCTTTTATACGATAAAACGTCTCAGAATCACATCGATGATGAAAATAAAGTTCTTTAGTTTATTTTATTATTATTTTCTGTGTCAGATGCATCTTAAATAGACGGGGGGGGGTTAGGGTTGGGGGGGGGGGGGTTAGGGTTGGGAGGGAGGGGGGGTAGGGTTGGGGGGGTTGGGGTCGGACTCTGCGGTTGTAATTCAGCGTTTTTAAGCTTTTCATCAGAAATAAAGTCTTTTATTTTCTGTTTCCTTAAACTGTATTTTAACGTTTATTCTCGTATTTTGTCTGTTTTATTCTATTTTAGTTTATTTGTATTTTCTTTTTAAACGTCTTTATTTTGCTTTTATTTTCTATCTTTGATGCGTTTTGAACCTCGTGGTTGAAATGTCATCAGTTTATTTTTATTGTTAATAAAATAAAAAAAGACGCAGCAGACTTCCTGTCAGGTGACTCTTGCAGGTGTGATGTCACTCAAGTCCACCTGGTCTGAACATGTGATCTGAGAATGACTTGGTATGTAAATGAGGTGGGCGGGGCTTGTTGTTTGTCTCAGGTAAAGAAGCAACATCATTCATGAACTGACCTTTGCCCCCTCATTGGCTCCGCCCTCATTGGCTCCACCCTCGTTGGCTCCACCCTCATTGGCTCCACCCTTGTTGGCTCCGCCCTCATTGGCTCCGCCCCCACCGTTGGCTTCGTCCTCACCACTGGCCCCGCCCATCTCTACGTCACCCTCTGCCCCCCTGCTCTGAGGGGGCGGAGTCACCTTGGTCCTCTGACCCTCATGCTCCACATCAATGTCCACGTCGATACCTGGACACAAACATGACATCACTTCCTGTCTTTCTAAACAGCCAATCAGAAATGTTCACTGATGTCAGGTGTTAACAGTGACATCACTCACCCAGTGGGCTCAACATGGCCGCCACACCCTCTCCAATGTTCTTCAGGAAGTCCACGTTGTCCTGAGAGGCTGCAGGGAGGTCAGAGGTCAATCACAGCGACCGGTTATCAATAACCTAATGAGCAGCTTTAAAACAGCTGTGACACTGACCAGAGGGGGCGCTGCTGGACGTTCCAGGCCGCTCCTGGTCCTGGTGCTGGTCTTGAGCCTGGTCCTGGTTCAGGTTCTGATCCTGAGTCTGGTTCAGGTTCTGGTTCCAGACGCAGTGTCTCATCCTCTTCATCCATTTCCCCCGAGGAAACCACTGCTGAAACATTTAATAAAACATTCTGTCAGTCACAGAGCGGGGCTGAAATAACCCGGGGAAACGTGTCCTGTCAGTCACAGAGCGGGGCTGAAATAACCCGGGGAAACATGTCCTGTCAGTCACAGAGCGGGGCTGAAATAACCCGGGGAAACGTGTCCTGTCAGTCACAGAGCGGGGCTGAAATAACCCGGGGAAACGTGTCCTGTCAGTCACAGAACAGTGAAACAAACAAAATATGTGTCTTTGTCCCTCAGTTCAGTCTGTCAGGCAGCACTGCCCCTCAGCAGTGATACAGTGTATTGACACACCTTGAGTGTTATATGACCTAGTTCCCCTCCCATGATGCTGCTCACCTGCAGTGGGTGCCAGATGGGCAACAGAGCATGCTCAGTGTGCGTCCCTCGTGCCTGGCAGGCGGAGCACAGGTCATAGTTCGGACACACCGAACACTTGAAGCGAGTTCCCACCACGGCGCCGTCGCAGCCGTCACAGGTGACGTTCGGGTGGAGGGTGGGGGGCGGGGCCAGGTGAGGGGGCGGGGCATGAGGAGCTCCAGGGGGAGGAGGAGGGGGGATGAAGGTGAAAGGGGGGAAGGCGTGAAGAGGAAAGTCCCGACGGTGCTCCTTCTTCTCTGTAACAGTTAAATAAAACAGTTAAAGCAGCAGTCAGGTGTCTGTAATCCTCCTGTTCATACTGGATATTAAAAGATCCTTCAAATGTGCTTTAATGGAAGTGATGGAGGATAAAATCCACAGTGTGTCCACACAGTCATTTAAAGTCTGTGTGAAGCTTCTATTCAGCTTCATCAGTCTGAGTTAGTCATATCAAGTGGATATCTGACACATTTACAGTCTTTTTAGCATCTAATTCCCTCTTTGTGTTTCCTCGGACAGTGTTTCCCTGTTGAGCTACAGGTGGAAGTATAGTAACAAAAAGAGGAACTTTGGCACTAAAAAGACTGTAACGTTGAAAGATATCTACTTGATTTGACTCATTTGGACGCTGAAGCTTCATATTAGCTTCAGACTGTGGATTTTGTCTCCATCACTTCACTTGTTCGGGTTCGGACTCATGAAGGCGACGAAGGTGCACGGAGGAGTTTATGCTGCAGTCTTCTCTGAAACACCGGGGGGGCGTACAAACAAACACTCTGTGAATAAGCAAGAAGTCATCGAGTGTTACCAGAACTTCAGTGAGTCTGCACTGCTGTACCAGTCTATCTATGATACTGGATATGTAGAGTTGAACTGGGACACTTTGCTCGGCCAGTCGACCTTCCAGCACGTCCGTCTTGAGATGAAACGTGTCGCACGCGCCTGGTTAGAAAATCCAGACGTAAACGGCTAAGCGCCACAACAACTTGTGGAGCCTTCGCACTCAACGCAATGACATCATTTCTAGCGCATGGCGGCGACGCCGCGGCGACGCTGCGGTGTCGCTGCGGCGACGCTGCGGCGCACGTAAACCTGCTTCATGGTCAGAATGAACAAGAGGAAGAAAAACATGTCTCAGTGTGAATATTTGAACCTTTGATGAAGAGACGGAACGTGTCGTCCTTCATGCAGGCCAGACCCATCATCAGCTCGTCATCAGACGAAAACGCCACCAGGTCTCCATCTTCATCTGAAATACATCATCTTCATCATCATCATCATCATAGTGAAGTACAAAAGTATTTGCATCAAATACATTTTAAGTACTAAGAGAACTTTTCAGAATGTTTTTTTATTTTACTGGATTATAATTATTGATGTTCAGTTTCCTCCAGATGATCAATAATCTTTAATCTAAAGCTTTGATTAAACATGATGGAGGCGAACGGCAGAAAGGTACAAACTGTGTGACCAGGTGTGTTGATGTCAGGTGACCCATTATTATTATTATTATTATTATTAATATTATTATTAATATTATTATTAATATTATTATTATAACCCCAGTGACAGGTGGAGAGTTGTTTCACTGAGCAGAATCTCCACCTGAAAAACAAAATTTAAACTTAAATATTAACAGAATGAAGCAGCTCAGAGTTCCTAAAACAGCTTTTCATGATTTACACATAAAATTATTCATAAGTGATTTCTGTTAACTTTATTAACTTTATTAACTAACCTCTATAGTTCATATTAAATGTTAACTTTATTAACTAACCTCTATAGTTCATATTAAATGTTAACTTTATTAACTAACCTCTATAGTTCATATTAAATGTTAACTTTATTAACTAACCTCTATAGTTCATATTAAATGTTAACTTTATTAACTAACCTCTGTAAAACATGTTGAACGCGGAATTCTTCAGATTGTTGAAGACTGATCCGGTTTTCTTGCTCAGATACTCGAAGCTGCAGGAAACGTCCTGATCCACCGCGAACCTCCGGATCTCCTTCACCGCCTCATCCTTCCCCAGCAGGTAGGCCTTCACCGTCACCGACATGCTGCAGAGATACCCGGCCTCTGACCTCAACCACACTCCGGACACACGGACTGCTGCTGGCCGCTCTCAGTGAACCAGACTCCGGACACACGGACTGCTGCTGGCCGCTCTCAGTGAACCAGACTCCGGACACACGGACTGCTGCTGGCCGCTCTCAGTGAACCAGACTCCGGACACACGGACTGCTGCTGGCCGCTCTGCTGATCCAGATTCCAGACTCCAAACTTTGTGACGCAGTGTTAAATCCTCTCAGCCTCCTTTATGTTTACTTCCGCGATAAACGTCATCGTCGTCCCGAGAAGTAAATATTGACGTGTCCTCCCATTGGTCAGTCCGTGGAGTTCGGCCCAAAGGACCAATGAGAGGCCGAGGAATGACTAAGCACTTTCCAATGAGGGGATTTCCCCGCTGAGTCACCTGACCAATCAGGTTCAACCGCATCAATAATAACTGTCATCGTTATGAGACTAATTCAGCTCTGAAGGGATAAATAATGTTGAATTATTTATTTAACAGATAAACATCATCAATAAGTAGAAAGTCAGTTTAAATATTCACAGATTATTTTGTTTAACTTTTCTTCTAAAGGTGAAAAATACAGCAAATGTTTATATATTTCATCATTTATTATATTCTCCTCATTCTGTTGCTTATTTGTGATATTTTGTGTCTCAGTATGTTTAATGTGTATTAAACCTAATTTTAAACATGATCTCATTACATAAACATGATTGTAGTTTTATTTATAATCTGTAATTTGTCTAATTAACTTTGTTTTGCAAATTCCATCAAGATAAAATGAAACAAAAACATGTTGTTGTGCTCCAGCTGTTTGGTTCAAATCAAGATCAAATATTATATTTACTGTGTTTCGGTCAGCATGTTGCCAGAAGTTTGTCAGATGTTACATCAGTCAGTGTGATGTCCCTGCAGCCAATCAGCAGCAGAGTTCTTGTCAGGTGACAGTGACTCATCAGTCTTGTGAAGGTGAGTCACTATCACAAGACGAAAGACACAAACAGGACGGCAGCTGAAGGCCGGTTTGGAAACATGATTCAAACTGAGCAGCAGACGTGGCCTGAACACTACATTTCCCATAATGCATCTGCAAACCTCCAGTTTGTTACAAGCAGCAGCTACTGCAGCTTTAAAATGTTTTTCAGGTTTAGTTTTGTGCTCCTCAGTGCGTTTGTGTTGTTGAGTCTGTGCAGTTTTATTTGTATTTTAAAAACTCACCCAGAGACGAATCCTGCTCTCCGGCTCAGGCTGTAAATAATCATCTCTATAAAATAAATATGAAATACTAAAAATACAACAAAACAGTTTGATTAAATATCTGAGCTGATCGAACTGATCAGACCACGATTAGTTCAATAAATCAAACCTAGAAACCTGCCGAGTGTTTGTTAAACAGTTCTGCAATCACCAGCGTGATTTCGGTTCTACGGTCACCAGAGTAACTTCGGTTCTACGGTCACCAGCGTGACTTCGGTTCTACGGTCACCAGAGTGACTTCGGTTCTACGGTCACCAGCGTGACTTCGGTTCTACGGTCACCAGAGTGACTTCGGTTCTACGGTCACCAGAGTGACTTCGGTTCTACGGTCACCAGAGTGACTTCGGTTCTACGGTCACCAGAGTGACTTCGGTTCTACGGTCACCAGCGTGACTTCGGTTCTGCGGTCACCAGCGTAACTTCGGTTCTACGGTCACCAGCGTAACTTCGGTTCTACGGTCACCAGAGTAACTTCAGTTCTACGGTCACCAGCGTGACTTCGGTTCTAAGGTCACCAGCGTAACTTCGGTTCTACGGTCACCAGAGTAACTTCGGTTCTACGGTCACCAGCGTAACTTCGGTTCTACGGTCACCAGAGTAACTTCGGTTCTACGGTCACCACCGTAACTTCGGTTCTACGGTCACCAGAGTAACTTCGGTTCTACGGTCACCAGAGTAACTTCGGTTCTACGGTCACCAGAGTAACTTCGGTTCTACGGTCACCAGCGTAACTTCGGTTCTACGGTCACCACCGTAACTTCGGTTCTACGGTCACCAGAGTAACTTCGGTTCTACGGTCACCAGAGTAACTTCGGTTCTACGGTCACCACCGTAACTTCCGTTCTAAGGTCACCACCGTAACTTCCGTTCTACGGTCACCAGAGTAACTTCGGTTCTAAGGTCACCAGAGTAACTTCGGTTCTACGGTCACCAGTGTGACTTCGGTTCTACGGTCACCAGAGTGACTTCGGTTCTACGGTCACCAGAGTGACTTCGGTTCTACGGTCACCAGCGTGACTTCGGTTCTACGGTCACCAGAGTAACTTCGGTTCTAAGGTCACCAGAGTAACTTCGGTTCTACGGTCACCAGTGTGACTTCGGTTCTACGGTCACCAGAGTGACTTCGGTTCTACGGTCACCAGAGTGACTTCGGTTCTACGGGCACCAGCGTAACTTCCGTTCTACTGGCACCAGAGTAACTTCGGTTCTACGGGCACCAGAGTAACTTCGGTTCTAAGGTCACCAGAGTAACTTCGGTTCTAAGGTCACCACCGTAACTTCCGTTCTACTGGCACCAGAGTAACTTCCGTTCTACTGGCACCAGAGTAACTTCGGTTCTACTGGCACCAGAGTAACTTCGGTTCTAAGGTCACCAGAGTAACTTCGGTTCTAAGGTCACCACCGTAACTTCCGTTCTACTGGCACCAGAGTAACTTCGGTTCTACGGGCACCAGAGTAACTTCGGTTTTACGGTCACCAGAGTAACTTCGGTTCTACGGTCACCAGCGTAACTTCGGTTCTACGGTCACCAGAGTAACTTCGGTTCTACGGGCACCAGAGTAACTTCGGTTCTACGGTCACCAGAGTAACTTCGGTTCTACTGGCACCAGAGTAACTTCGGTTCTATGGTCACCAGAGTAACTTCGGTTCTACGGTCACCAGAGTAACTTCGGTTCTACGGTCACCACCGTAACTTCGGTTCTAAGGTCACCAGCGTAACTTCGGTTCTAAGGTCACCAGCGTAACTTCGGTTCTACGGTCACCAGAGTAACTTCGGTTCTACGGGCACCAGCGTAACTTCGGTTCTGCGGGCACCAGCGTAACTTCGGTTCTACGGTCACCAGAGTAACTTCGGTTCTACGGGCACCAGCGTAACTTCGGTTCTGCGGTCACCAGAGTAACTTCGGTTCTGCGGTCACCAGAGTAACTTCGGTTCTACGGTCACCAGAGTAACTTCGGTTCTACGGTCACCAGCGTAACTTCGGTTCTACGGTCACCAGAGTAACTTCAGTTCTACGGTCACCAGCGTGACTTCGGTTCTAAGGTCACCAGCGTAACTTCGGTTCTACGGTCACCAGCGTAACTTCGGTTCTACGGTCACCAGAGTAACTTCGGTTCTACGGTCACCAGAGTAACTTCGGTTCTACGGTCACCAGAGTAACTTCGGTTCTACTGGCACCAGCGTAACTTCGGTTCTACGGTCACCAGAGTAACTTCGGTTCTACGGTCACCAAAGTAACTTCGGTTCTCTGGTTTCCTGTTCATGAAAAACCTGCACAGAACTCAATAGAATTTATTTTTTATTTTAACACATTTACATGTAAACAGATCAGAGAGGAACACTAATAAACATATCAAATATATAATCAATCAATCAATCTTCACTCATTGGCAAATAAACTAAACGTTCAACATTCTGATCTGATGTCACTTTAATACAGCAGCAAAAAACTTCCTGTTTGGGAAGTTCAGCAGTGGACCAGTCCCCTCTGTGGGTCCATTAATGGTTTTACCTCCGCTGCCCTCTGGTCCCCCCGCCCCCCAGGTACGCTCGCACAGTGTTCATCCCCACATCCTCCATTTTCATCATTATTATTCGTTATTATTCTCCCTACGTGTCTCTTTCTCGTTAGTCGTCCTCGTTATAAACATCTTTCATCTCATCCGACCAGCGACTGTAAACTGTCCTTATGTCTGTTTTAACAACCGCACCAATAAAAAAAATAAATAACAGCAGCTCAGGTGTGTGATGATGTCAGAGTGATGTCAGATGTAGAGGGGGCGGTACTGCAGGTAGGACAGGTGTGTGATGATGTCAGAGTGATGTCAGATGTAGAGGGGGCGGTACTGCAGGTAGGACAGGTGTGTGATGATGTCAGAGTGATGTCAGATGTAGAGGGGGTGGTACTGGCGGGAGGTCAGTCTCTTTCTGCAGGTAGGACAGGTGTGTGATGATGTCAGAGCATCTCTCAGACACTGGCTGCAGAACACATGACCACATTTAGTGGAAACCACCAATCGGCCGCTCTCGACTATCTGAAGAGAAGACAAACAGCCAATCAGAAGACAGGACTCTACCTGCTGTCAAGGCATTTACAGGTGTGCGAGAGTCTCACCTCAGAGTACGAGTCCATACAGACAGGACAGCTGATCGTCCCCGGAGTCCACCTGAAGACACACAGAGACTCTACTGAGTTCTTCTACGTCTATTACCTGGCTGAGGTTTGATACAATGTCAGGGATCAGTCTATTACCTGGCTGAGGTTCAATATAATGTCAGGGATCAGTCTATTACCTGGCTGAGGTTCAATATAATGTCAGGGATCAGTCTATTACCTGGCTGAGGTTTGATACCATGTCAGGGATCAGTCTATTACCTGGCTGAAGTTTAATATAATGTCAGGGATCAGTCTATTACCTGGCTGAGGTTCAATATAATTTCAGGGATCAGTCTATTACCTGGCTGAAGTTTAATATAATGTCAGGGACCAGTCTATTACCTGGCTGAGGTTTGATACCATGTCAGGGACCAGTCTATTACCTGGCTGAGGTTCAATATAATGTCAGGGATCAGTCTATTACCTGGCTGAGGTTCAATATAATGTCTGGGATCAGTCTATTACCTGGCTGAGGTTTGATACCATGTCAGGGATCAGTCTATTACCTGGCTGAGGTTTGATACCATGTCAGGGATCAGTCTATTACCTGGCTGAGGTTCAATATAATGTCAGGGATCAGTCTATTACCTGGCTGAGGTTTGATACCATGTCAGGGATCAGTCTATTACCTGGCTGAGGTTCAATATAATGTCCGGGATCAGTCTATTACCTGGCTGAAGTTTAATATAATGTCAGGGATCAGTCTATTACCTGGCTGAAGTTTAATATAATGTCAGGGATCAGTCTATTACCTGGCTGAGGTTCAATATAATGTCAGGGATCAGTCTATTACCTGGCTGAGGTTCAATATAATGTCAGGGATCAGTCTATTACCTGGCTGAGGTTCAATATAATGTCTGGGATCAGTCTATTACCTGGCTGAGGTTTGATACCATGTCAGGGATCAGTCTATTACCTGGCTGAGGTTCAATATAATGTCAGGGATCAGTCTATTACCTGGCTGAGGTTTGATACCATGTCAGGGATCAGTCTATTACCTGGCTGAGGTTCAATATAATGTCAGGGATCAGTCTATTACCTGGCTGAGGTTCAATATAATGTCAGGGATCAGTCTATTACCTGGCTGAGGTTTGATACCATGTCAGGGATCAGTCTATTACCTGGCTGAGGTTTGATACCATGTCAGGGATCAGTTTATTACCTGGCTGAGGTTCAATGTAATGTCAGGGATCAGTCTATTACCTGGCTGAGGTTCAATATAATGTCAGGGATCAGTCTATTACCTGGCTGAAGTTCAATGTAATGTCAGGGATCAGTCTATTACCTGGCTGAGGTTCAATGTAATGTCAGGGATCAGTTTATTACCTGGCTGAGGTTCAATATAATGTCAGGGATCAGTTTATTACCTGGCTGAGGTTCAATGTAATGTCAGGGATCAGTCTATTACCTGGCTGAAGTTCAATGTAATGTCAGGGATCAGTCTATTACCTGGCTGAGGTTCAATATAATGTCAGGGATCAGTTTATTACCTGGCTGAGGTTCAATGTAATGTCAGGGATCAGTCTATTACCTGGCTGAAGTTCAATGTAATGCCAGGGATCAGTCTATTACCTGGCGGCACTGTTGGCCTGTATAGAAGACAACATGGCGGCGTTAAGGGTAGGGGGCGTTACTTCATCTTCATCACTGCTGACGACGTAACTCTCACCTGTGGCGGCTCTCCTGTTCTGAGGACCTGATTGAAGATGTGGGGGGGGGGGGGCAGTGATTAACAGACTGCTGACGACTAACTGGTCAGAAATATTAGATAGAAAGTGTTTTACCTTCATCCACCAGCTGGATCATCACCACATCAAAAAGAGACGACGACAGAAACACAAGAAGAAGAACAAAAGTTAGTTTTTTCCACAATAAGCAGATTAACCAGTTAACTGACCCAATAGTTAAATAATAGTGTGTATAAGTGTGTGTGTGAATATTAGTGTGTGTGTGTGTGTGTGTATTAGTGTGAATCAGTGTATATTAGTGTGTATCAGTGAGTGTGTATTTTGTCACCAGCACTGAGTCGTTGTTGGTCAGGTCAACAACAGCAGCAGCTTCTGATCCCTCACAGGTCAGATCCACCACCTCCTCCACACCTGCACAGGTACCAGATATTGATTATTGATCAGTCAGGAGTTAACTACTTGCAATACGTGAACCAGCTTCATGAGGTCTGGATCATCTGGATGGTTCTAATTAACAGGTGTGTTTCGTCAGAGCTTAATTGGTGGAATTTCTATCCTACTTAATGCATTTGAGAGCATCAGTTGTGTTGTGGTAGTTTGTTTACTCCTAACAGCCTGTTTCACTACTGCAATGCTCAATTATTTATATATATATATATATATATATATATATATATTCATACACACACTCACACACTATATACACATATACACTGTTGAGAAACCATCCTCTGACCTCATGAAGCTTGAAGGTTCAGATACAACAACAATGAGCAAAGCTGATAAAGAAAGAAAATGCCTCGAATGAGCAGCTGTGTCCAAACTTCTGACTGCTACTGTACTTAAATATGCCAATAATCAATAAGCAATCAGAGTGCTGATCAGTACTCACTGTCCTCTGTGTTGTCCATCACATCGATGGTCTCTGTGGTGGGAGCAGGGTCCACATCAGACGCTCTGCTGAGGTTAGCCGTCCTGTTAGCCACCCTGGTAGCGCTAGCCACCCTGGTAGTGTTAGCCGTCCTCCTGGTGTTAGCGGCTCTGCTAGCATAAGCCGCTCTGCTGGTCTTGGTGCTGGGTCTGGAAACCAGAGGACTTCCTGTGGTCCTCCTCTTCCTCTGAGCCTGAACACACATCACATATATGACATCACAGTCATGACATGACAGTTATCCATCCCAGTCACTGACGGACTCTGGCGACGGGGTTTTTCTTCAACTGGAGCTCCTCCTGTCAGCTGTATTGATCTCTGCTGTGTGACTATAACTGTAGCTGTTACCAACGCTGCCTTTCTGCCCAAACGACGCAACTGCTTTAATTATGATGTCCTGCACCGCCACACAGCTACAGAGTTTATGCAGCTTCCTAATTACACCCGACAACCGTCTTTGACTGCTGCCAAGGTTTGAGACCTCATTACATCCAAAGAGACTCACGCCGTGACATCAATGTGGAATACAGAAACAAGACAAACAACATGGCGAGTCGACCCCACACCAAGACAAACCTGGGCGTCATTCATGGAAACATGGCGAGTCGACTCCACGCCAAGACAAACCTGGGCGTCATTAATGGAAACATGGCGAGTCGACTCCACGCCAAGACAAACCTGGGCGTCATTAATGGAAACATGGCGAGTCGACCCCACGCCAAGACAAACCTGGGCGTCATTCATGGAAACATGGCGAGTCGACTCCACGCCAAGACAAACCTGGGCGTCATTAATGGAAACATGGCGAGTCAACTCCACGCCAAGACAAACCTGGGCGTCATTAATGGAAACATGGCGAGTCAACTCCACGCCAAGACAAACCTGGGCATCATTCATGGAAACATGGTGAGTCGACTCCACGCCAAGACAAACCTGGGCATCATTCATGGAAACATGGTGAGTCGACTCCACGCCAAGACAAACCTGGGCGTCATTAATGGAAACATGGCGAGTCGACCCCACGCCAAGACAAACCTGGGCGTCATTAATGGAAACATGGCGAGTCGACCCCACGCCAAGACAAACCTGGGCGTCATTCATGGAAACATGGCGAGTCGACCCCACGCCAAGACAAACCTGGGCGTCATTCATGGAAACATGGCGAGTCGACTCCACGCCAAGACAAACCTGGGCGTCATTCATGGAAACATGGCGAGTCGACTCCACGCCAAGACAAACCTGGGCGTCATTAATGGAAACATGGCGAGTCGACTCCACGCCAAGACAAACCTGGGCGTCATTCATGGAAACATGGCGAGTCGACCCCACGCCAAGACAAACCTGGGCGTCATTCATGGAAACATGGCGAGTCGACTCCACGCCAAGACAAACCTGGGCGTCATTAATGGAAACATGGCGAGTCAACTCCACGCCAAGACAAACCTGGGCATCATTCATGGAAACATGGTGAGTCGACTCCACGCCAAGACAAACCTGGGCATCATTCATGGAAACATGGTGAGTCGACTCCACGCCAAGACAAACCTGGGCGTCATTAATGGAAACATGGCGAGTCGACCCCACGCCAAGACAAACCTGGGCGTCATTCATGGAAACATGGCGAGTCGACTCCACGCCAAGACAAACCTGGGCGTCATTAATGGAAACATGGCGAGTCGACTCCACGCCAAGACAAACCTGGGCGTCATTAATGGAAACATGGCGAGTCGACCCCACGTCAAGACAAACCTTGGCGTCATTAATGTAAACATGGCGAGTCGACCCCACGCCAAGACAAACCTGGGCGTCATTCATGGAAACATGGCGAGTCGACTCCACGCCAAGACAAACCTGGGCGTCATTAATGGAAACATGGCGAGTCGACTCCACGCCAAGACAAACCTGGGCGTCATTAATGGAAACATGGCGAGTCGACTCCACGCCAAGACAGACCTGGGCGTCATTAATGGAAACATGGCGAGTCGACCCCACACCAAGACCAAACTGGGCGTCATTCTGCTTTCACTGCACTGGTCCCCAGTTTCCTTCAGGATGGACCACAAAGTCCTGCTGCTCACATACAAATCCATCAAACCTCCATCCGCACCCTCAGGTCTGCCAGCAGCTTGCCCCTCCAGGCCCCCAGTACTAGGCTCCACACCACGGACCCCCAGTACTAACCCCTGCACCATGGGCCCCCAGTACTAGGCTCGACATCATGGGGCCCCCAATACTAGGCTCCACACCATGGGCCCCCAGTACTAAGCTCCGCACCATGGGCCCCCAGTACTAACCCCTGCCTCATGGGCCCCCAGTACTAAGCCCCGCACAATGGGGCCCCCAGTACTAAGCCCCGCACAATGGGGCCCCCAGTACTAAGCCCCGCACAATGGGGCCCCCAGTACTAAGCTCCGCACCATGGGCCCCCAGTACTAAGCTCCGCACCATGGGCCCCCAGTACTAAGCTCCACACCATGGGGTCCCCAGTACTAACCTATACACCAGTGGGTCCCCAGTACAAACCCCTGCACCATGGGCCCCCAGTACTAGGCTCCGCACCATGGGTCCCCAGTACTAAGCTCCGCACCATGGGCCCCCAGTACTAACCTATACACCAGTGGGTCCCCCAGTACTAAGCTCCGCACCATGGGCCCCCAGTACTAACCTATACACCAGTGGGTCCCCAGTACAAACCCCTGCACCATGGGCCCCCAGTACTAACCCCTGCACCAAGGGCCCCCAGTACTAACCTATACACCAGTGGGTCCCCAGTACAAACCCCTGCACCATGGGGTCCCCACTACTAACCTATACAAAAGCACTACAGAGACTCTTTCAGAAAAAGTCTAAAAACCTTTTTCATCTTAAAGGCTTTTCCACACTGGGGGCATTTAGTGTCATTTCTTTGCATTGCTGTGTATGTTGTGTGTAAAAGCCTTAACTCTTATTTTCTATAATCTTTACGTTGTGTATTCTATTATTAATAATGTGGAACTGAAGAGTTTCACTATGAATGATGAGTGCAATACAAATTAAATGTATTATTACTAAAGTCCACAGTTTCATGACATAGAAGAAGAAAACTTACAGAGCTGCTCATATCAGAGACACCAGCCGGGGGATGCTGCAGAGAAACAAGGAGACATGTTAGCATCATGCTGACATCAGAGCTAACAGGTCAGAGTCAACAGGTCAGAGCTAACAGCTCAGAGCTAACAGGTCAGAGTCAACAGGTCAGAATTAACAGGTCAGAGCTAACAGGTCAGAGTTAACAGGTCAGAGCTAACAGGTCAGAGTTAACAGGTCAGAGTTAACAGGTCAGAGCTAACAGGTCAGAGTCAACAGGTCAGAATTAACAGGTCAGAGCTAACAGGTCAGAGCTAACAGGTCAGAGTTAACAGGTCAGAGTCAACAGGTCAGAATTAACAGGTCAGAGCTAACAGGTCAGAGTTAACAGGTCAGAGTTAACAGGTCAGAGTTAACAGGTCAGAGTTAACAGGTCAGAGTTAACAGGTCAGAGTCAACAGGTCAGAGTCAACAGGTCAGAGTTAACAGGTCAGAGTCAACAGGTCAGAGTCAACAGGTCAGAGTTAACAGGTCAGAGTCAACAGGTCAGAATTAACAGGTCAGAGCTAACAGGTCAGAGTTAACAGGTCAGAGTTAACAGGTCAGAGTTAACAGGTCAGAGTTAACAGGTCAGAGTCAACAGGTCAGAGTCAACAGGTCAGAATTAACAGGTCAGAGCTAACTGGTCAGAGCTAACAGGTCAGAGCTAACAGGTCAGAGTCAACAGGTCAGAGTCAACAGGTCAGAGTTAACAGGTCAGAGTCAACAGGTCAGAATTAACAGGTCAGAGCTAACTGGTCAGAGTTAACAGGTCAGAGCTAACTGGTCAGAGCTAACAGGTCAGAGCTAACAGGTCAGAGCTAACAGGTCAGAGCTAACAGGTCAGAGCTAACTGGTCAGAGCTAACAGGTCAGAGCTAACTGGTCAGAGCTAACTGGTCAGAGCTAACAGGTCAGAGTCAACAGGTCAGAGCTAACTGGTCAGAGCTAACAGGTCAGAGCTAACTGGTCAGAGCTAACTGGTCAGAGCTAACAGGTCAGAGCTAACAGGTCAGAGCTAACTGGTCAGAGCTAACAGGTCAGAGCTAACAGGTCAGAGTCAACAGGTCAGAGTCAACAGGTCAGTGCTAACAGGTCAGAGTTAACAGGTCAGAGTTAACTGGTCAGAGTCAACAGGTCAGAGCTAACTGGTCAGAGTTAACTGGTCAGAGTTAACAGGTCAGAGTCAACAGGTCAGAGCTAACTGGTCAGAGTTAACTGGTCAGAGCTAACAGGTCAGAGCTAACAGGTCAGAGCTAACTGGTCAGAGCTAACAGGTCAGAGCTAACAGGTCAGAGTCAACAGGTCAGAGTCAACAGGTCAGTGCTAACAGGTCAGAGTTAACAGGTCAGAGTTAACTGGTCAGAGTCAACAGGTCAGAGCTAACTGGTCAGAGTTAACTGGTCAGAGCTAACAGGTCAGAGCTAACAGGTCAGAGCTAACTGGTCAGAGCTAACAGGTCAGAGCTAACAGGTCAGAGTCAACAGGTCAGAGTCAACAGGTCAGTGCTAACAGGTCAGAGTTAACAGGTCAGAGTTAACTGGTCAGAGTCAACAGGTCAGAGCTAACTGGTCAGAGTTAACTGGTCAGAGTTAACAGGTCAGAGCTAACAGGTCAGAGCTAACAGGTCAGAGTTAACTGGTCAGAGATAACTGGTCAGAGTTAACTGGTTAGAGTTAACAGGTCAGAGTCAACAGGTCAGAATTAACAGGTCAGAGTTAACTGGTCAGATCTAACTGGTCAGAGTTAACTGGTCAGAGCTAACATATTAGAGTTATCAGGTTAAAGTTAACTGGTCAGAGTTAACTGGTCAGATCTAACTGGTCAGAGTTAACTGGTCAGAGCTAACATATTAGAGTTATCAGGTTAAAGTTAACTGGTCAGAGCTAATATATTAGGGTTAACAGGTTAAAGTTAACTGGTCAGAGTTAACTGGTCAGAGCTAACTGGTTAAAGTTAACAGGTCAGAGTTAACAGGTCAGAGTTAACTGGTCAGAGTTAACAGGTCAGAGTTAACTGGTTAGAGCTAACTGGTTAAAGTTAACTGGTTAAAGTTAACAGGTCAGAGTTAACTGGTTAGAGTTAACTGGTCAGAGTTAACTGGTTAGAGTTAACTGGTCAGAGGAAACGGATTAAAGGGATACAAAGTTTGACTCAACTAGCAGTTAGCAGCTAGCTGTTAGCTGCAGTCACTCACCGTTAGTGTTTCCTCTCGTTAGCTGTTAGCAGTTAGCTGGTGTAATTTCAGATTAATTAACAGCTGACTGATTGATTCCCACCGAACAGCTGACGTTAGCATCAGCTGCTGCTAGCCGCTGCCTCCTGTTGTTATATATACATATATATGTATATATGTTTATATTATAAATCTAAATATATATAGCCATATATCTATGGTATTGGAAGGCGTATTGTCCTACTTCTACTGCTGCTACTGCTACTGCTTCTTCCTCTTCCTCTTCTTCTTCTTCTTCTTCTTCTTCCTCCTCTTCTTCCTTTTTTTATAGCGGCAGGCAGCCAGCCTTAAGGCGCATTACCGCCACCTGCTGCGTTGGAGTATAAACTACAGTTATATGCCTCTAAACAAACACACAAGAAAATAAAATAAATTAAATTTAAAAAAAAAACAATTTCGCTAAACGCTAAATTCTTTTCAGCCCAGTTTCTCTCCTGCTAGCATTGATGCTGCTAGTTTGGTAACGCTAACGGACATTAGCTAACAGCAAGCTACATTACTGTTTTATTCTGGGTACATAAAGCAGCTTTCCTGAAACAAAGAACCATCAGTAAAACTGTTAAAGTGTGAACAGATGAAGCTACAGCAGCTCTACAGACTGGCACATGTTCAGAGAGCCACACCAACCTGGAGGAATATACATTAACAGTGACATCATACATCAGCAAATAATAATAATAATAATAATAATAATAATAATAATAACTTTATTTGTATAGCACCATACAAGAAATGCAGCTCAAAAAAGAAAAAAAAAGAAAAAAAAAACATTCATCAATCAATCAATTATTTATTTATTTATATAGCGCCAAACCACAACAAAAGTCATCTCAGGGCACAGGGGCTCTGTGTCTGTCAGTCTCAGGGGTTTAACACAATCTGCATGAAACTGATTGTATTGATTGATACATACATACTTATATTGATTGATGATCTACATGAAACTGATTGGAAAACTCAGCTCTGGGCTTCAGCACCAAGTGTTGGACTTCCTCACAAACAGAACCCGGGATTGGTGGTCACACCTCCTCCACTCTAGTGCTCAACACCGGAGCCCCCCAGGGTCGTGTGCTCAGCCCTGTAACCCCCGACTGCAACCCCGACATGGAGAGAACTCACCATCACCACCGTCATCGGCCGGATTTCAAACAACGAGAGTTCATATCAAGAGGAAATCAACAACCTGCTGCCCAACGTCAACAAAACCAAGCAGCTGATTGTTGATTTTAGAAATAAAGAGGCAAAGACACACAGCCATGTCTACATCAGTGGAGCTGAGGTGCAGCAGGTTTTAAGTTCCTGGGTATCAGCACCACAGAGAACCTGTCATGGACATCACACATCTCCACCCTGTAAAAAAGCTCAGAAACGACTTCATGAAACTTAAGAAGGTAAAATTCCATCTCAGGTTCTTGTGAACTTTTCCAAAGGAGCAACATCCTGACTGGAAACGTCACAAACTGGCATGAGATGTGCAGACAGAAGATTAAAACCACCCAGAACATCATCGGTTCTCATCAGCATCAGTGGTCTCGGTGAGGTGAGGAGCCCTCAGAGCCCAAAGGATCCTAAAGACCACAGTCTGTTCACCCTGCTGCCGTCTGCCAGACACACAGAAATATCTGCTGTCGTACCTCCAGACTACAGAGCAGCGTCTTTCCTCCTCAATTCATCCTCTGCACTACAACATAACAATAGCTTTATTTTCATGACTTATTATTTATAAATATATTTATATAATTCCTGTTTGTGTGAGCGGCATCAGGAGGCTCCAGACTACATTTCATTATACAATCGTGTTGTAAAATGATAAAAAAATGAATCTTGAATATTTTACTCAGTTTTTAAAATGATTCTTGAAATCTTGAACTTGAAAATATGCATTTGGACAACTACGACTAACTACAAGCTAAATACACAACACATTAAATGTTTAGCATTAATATCTACAGCATCCTCAAATACAATTAAACCCATCTGGGCTGCAGGGGAGCTGCACCGTCGGCCATCTCTCAAGATCTGCAGACGGATGAACACAACAGAACCATCTGCCCTCTGATTGGACAGACTGACTCGGATTCATACATACAATCAAGGTCAAAGTTCGTACTCATAACTTGCAGTTTGTAATTTTAACTTCAGTGTCGCACACACAGGTAGGAACTTTAATTACACACACAAAATATTTCTACAGCTACAAAACTGTTTACACATGTGCAAAGTATAATTACCACCCTGCCATCCACAGTCTGTCAGCACATGTTCAGGTATGTCCCAGTCTTAACCTAGAAATAGATATTATGGTATATACACTCACTGGCCACTTTATTTAGATACACCTGTTTAACTGCTCATTAACGCAAATATCTAATCAGCCAATCAAGTGGCAGCAACTCGATGCATTTAAGCATGTAGACACGGTGAAGACAATCTGCTGAGGTCAGAGAGCGAGACTGGTTTGAGCTGATAGAAAGGCAACAGTAACTCAGATAACCACTCGATACAGCTGAGGTATGCAGAACTACATCGACAGAGGACCGGACCCGGTGCAGGTCCTGTCAGCTAAGATCAGGAAACTGAGGCTACAACTCGTAGGGGCTCATCCTGGTCTGATGAGTCTCAATTTCTGCTGCAACATTCAAATAATCGGGTCAGAATTTGGTGCAAACAACATGAAAGCCTGGATCCATCATGCTTTGTAGAAATGGTTCAGGCTGCTGCTGGTGGTTTAATGGTTTGGCTGCTTAGTACCAGCTGAGCATCATTGAAATGCCACAGACTACCAGTACTGTTGATGACCATGTGACCACAGTGTGTCCATCTTCTAACAGCTACTACCAGCAGAATAATGCGCCATGTCACAAAGATCAAATCATCTCAAACTGGTGTCTTGAACATGACAATGAGTTCACTAAACGGTCTCCACAGTCACCAGATCTCAGTGCAACAGAGCAGCTTCGGGATGTGGTGCAACAGGAGATTCACATCATGGATGTGCAGCCGACACATCTGCAGCAGCTGTGTGATGAAAATCTCTGAAGAATGTTTCCAGCACCTTGTTGAATCTGTGCCACAAAGAATTAAGGCAGTTCTGAAGGCAAAAGGGGGTCCGAGCCGGCACTAGCAAGGTGTTCCTAATAAAGTGTCTGGTGATATATATATATCTACCCTTCCTCTAACCTAAGTGTTGTTGTTATTCCAGATTTCCGTCATTATTCTCTGATGAATTAATGATTTTCCTTCTGATCTCTAATCTCAACAACCTTGTTTCCGTCTATTGCAACATGTGCTGGTATCCAACAGAGATAAACATCTATTCTCAGCTGCTGCACATTCAATAAAATTATATAAACCACACTTAAAATATTCTCTAAAACTGTTTGTACTGCAGCAGAAGAATCTGGTTTAACGTCGTCCACCACTGAAGACAGTCAGGTCTGCTATTTACACTGATACCCTGTTGGAAATTATGGGCTGTATATGATCCACATGCTCAGTATTTGAGTGTTTTGATGTTTCTGCAGATTGCTTCATCATCTGTGTACAATCATGACTGTATTCCTGTTCCTGTATTTTCAAAGATATCATTAATCACAATATTAAATAGAATTGGCATGATGGTTCTGTTCCATGACCCGGTTATATAACCTTCCACCTTGCTGGTTCATTTTAATTCCCCATTTTTCCTGTAGAGGAGGTTAGAGCTGTTGGTCTGTAGTTTATCTTTTCCTGGTTTAGCAAATGGTGAAATGAATAGCAGGAAGTCTTCCTGCTGTCCACATCTTATTGAAAAGTTTCAACACTATTTCTGACTGATTCTCTGATAATTGTCTCAGAGCAGAATACCTGCTGCCCTCTGATCTCTACCTTTATACCATCCACCTTTTCTTTATCTGTCAGGTCTTCTTTCCTTTGTTTATGTCTGTAAGTGAAGTGATTTCACTGTGAACACTGACTTTTCCATATCTGTTATTGCTAAATTGTCTCCATGTGCAAATTCATGTTATTTCTGAAGTTTCTGAGAGCAAACTTTCTTTCTTTAATAGCCAAATCATTCCACGCTGCGACACTTCTGTTATTCTCTGATGTCAGTTTTATACTCTCTGAGGCAGCTTCATATGTGACCTCACGTGAGCCTTCATCCCCATCATCATCATTTTAATGTTGTTAACTAATTGCCTGCATTCTTTAAATGTGTCCCATTGAGCCTTTCATCTGTATATTGGAGCATTTATTCAGAGAACATTCATTCATATTACTTCTTATGTCATAAATTGACATAAGAAGCTGTTGCAGCAGCTGCTACTTTCACGTTTATCATCTGATCATCTCTGATCAATGAAACTGATTAAACACGTTATTATCTCATGTTTCTCCTGATGTGATCACACTGAGCTCTCCGTGTTCAGACCCACAGCAGGTTATTATTAGTTATTGATTAGGATATGGTTGTTATTACTTATTGATCATACCTTCAAGTCCACTATCACCTTCACCTTCAATGTCCAGTTTTGTCAGACAGGGACATGTGTACCTGGACTCTCTAGGATCAGGTTTTAGATTTCATTACAAACACAAAGAGAACAGAAGAGAGAGGAGGACTGAAGCCCCGCCCACCTGCGGTCTACCTGTACAGGTAAGGAGTCACAGTCAGAACACAGACAGACAGACAGAGGAGCGATGGATAAAATCAGGAAGTGGCTCCACAAACCCAACAAGGTAAAAACAATCCAGATTCTTATTATTAATAAAAGTAAAAATATGAAATCTGTTCTGTTGATCAGCTGATTATTATTAATGTTAAAGCTTTAACGTCACTCAGTATGAACTGTACAATATTATATAGAAACAAATTATAGAAAATCATTTATTACAAATAAAAATATATAAAAATGCAGCCTACAAACTTGTTTTTATATAAATATAATCATGTTTTAACTGTCTGACTCATCTTTGAGTTAATTTAATAACTCAATAAATAAGAAAAGAAACATGAAACTATAACTGTTTAAAATTAGTCTACCTGAGCCAGGTGAGTCTACCTGAGCCAGGTGTGTTCTGAGGATCAGAGGTGGTTCAAGATTCAAGATACAATCAACTTTATTGTCTGTCACACAATAAACGAAATTCTTCTCTGACGCGGCTCAAAGGAAAACGTGGAAACAGCAAAATAAGTTGTAACATCAGTCCTGTTAAAGACAACTGAGGTGTGAGTTTACCTTTATGTGAGGTGTGAGTTTACCTGTATGTGGCCAGTGGGAATTATTTAGGGAGGAAGGTGTTTCTCTTTATAAGTGAACCTTACAGTGTTTTGTCCCTCAGTTTGTCTGCAGGCAGTCTAATTGAGTCTGAACCTGAGACGTCCACGTGCTGCTCAAACACCTGAGAGGACACCTGCTTTCATCACGTGTTTGTCTTAGAGAGTCTGGCTGAGTTCATGACAGGAAATTCATTTAAAGAGGTGCCATAACTGATAAATAATTTATAATCTGTTAATAACTAATTTGGGGTTTTTGCTGTTTGTCCCAATGTAGTTTACAGTAAACATCACTGTTTAAGTTAATATAGCAGCCAGTGTTACACACAACAGGCTGTAGCTAAAAACTGTCACAAATTTATTGTTTGTTGTATAAAAAGATGTGCAGATAACATCTACAGGTTTTAGGGACAGGATGTGATTTTTGTGATATTACGTAAGTGAAAAAAGGCAGTCCTTGAGATTTGATTTATGTGGGAGTTAAAGGACATATCCTGATCAAAGATAACTCCCAGATTCTTTACGGTGGTGCTGGAGGCCAGGGTAATGCCATCCAGAGCAGCTTTATCATTAGATAATGTGTTCCTAAGGTGTTTAGGGCCAAACACAATAACTTCAGTTTTATCTGAATTTAGTAGCAGAAAATTGCAGGTCATCCAGGTCTTTATGTCGTTAAGGCATGTTTGGAGTTTATTTAACTGATTGGGTTCATCAGGCTTCACTGATAAATATAATTGGGTATCGTCTGCGTAACAATGAAAATTTATGGAGTGTTTCCTAATAATATTACCTAAAGGAAGCATATATAAGGTGAATAGAATTGGTCCAAGTACAGAACCTTGTGGAACTCCGTGTCTAACTTTTGCCTTCATGGAGGATTCATCATTAACATGTACAAACTGAAATCGGTCTGATAAATAGGATTTAAACCAGCTTAATGCAGTTCCTTTAATGCCAATTAAATGTTCCAGTCTCTGTAATAGGATTTGATGGTCGATTGTGTCGAATGCAGCACTAAGATCTAACAGGACAAGTATAGAGACAAATCCTTTGTCTGATGCAGTTAGGAGGTCATTAGTGACTTTCACCAGTGCTGTCTCTGTGCTATGATGCCTCTAAATCCTGACTGAAAATCCTCAAATAAACTATTGTTATGTAGAAAGTCACATAACTGATTAGAGACTGCTTTCTCAAGGATCTTGGATAGAAATGGAAGGTTAGATATAGGTCTATAATTGGCTAAAACACCTGAATCAAGAGTAGGCTTCTTAAGAAGAGGTTTAATTACAGCTACTTTAAAGGACTGTGGTACATAGCCTGTTACTAAAGACAGATTGATCATATCTAGTAAAGAAGTGCTCACTAAGGGTAAGGCTTCCTTAAGCAGCCTAGTTGGGATGGGGTCTAAGAGACAGGTTGATGGTTTAGCTGAACAAATCATTGAAGTTAGTTCAGACAAGTCTACTGGAGAAAAACAGTCCAAATATATGTCAGGATTTACAGCTGTTACTAAGGTTCCTGTGTTTGGGGAGAGAACGGTGCCTGTTGAGGGCAGGAGATGGTTAATTTTGTCTCTAATAGTTAGAATTTTATCATTAAAGAAGCTCATAAAGTCGTTACTACTGAGAGCTATAGGAGAGCTATAGGAATACATGGATCAGTAATGTTAATGATGAATCCTCCGTGAAGGCAAAAGTTAGACACGGAGTTCCACAAGGTTCTGTACTTGGACCAATTCTATTCACCTTATATATGCTTCCTTTAGGTAACATTATTAGGAAACACTCCATAAATTTTCATTGTTACGCAGATGATACCCAATTATATTTATCAATGAAGCCAGATGAACCCAATCAGTTAACTAAACTCCAAACATGCCTTAACGACATAAAGACCTGGATGACCTGCAATTTTCTACTACTAAATTCAGATAAAACTGAAGTTATTGTGCTTGGCCCTAAACACCTTAGGAACACATTATCTAATGATAAAGCTGCTCTGGATGGCATTACCCTGGCCTCCAGCACCACCGTAAGGAATCTGGGAGTTATCTTTGATCAGGATATGTCCTTTAACTCCCACATAAATCAAATTTCAAGGACTGCCTTTTTTCACTTACGTAATATCTCAAAAATCAGGCACATCCTGTCCCTAAAAGATGCAGAAAAACTAGTTCACGCATTTGTTACCTCTAGGCTGGATTATTGCAATTCCTTATTATCAGGCTGCCCTAACAAGTCTCTAAAGACTCTCCAGCTGGTCCAGAACGCAGCTGCACGTGTATTGACTAAAACTAGAAAAAGAGATCATATTTCTCCCATTTTAGCTTCACTACATTGGCTTCCTGTAAAATCTAGAATAGAATTTAAAATCCTTCTCCTAACCTACAAAGCCCTTAATGGTCAGGCACCATCATATCTTGAAGAGCTCATAATACCGTATTACCCCACTAGAACACTGCGCTCCCAGTATGCAGGCTTACTGGTGGTCCCTACAGTCTTTAAAAGTAGAATGGGAGGCAGAGCCTTCAGCTATCAGGCTCCTCTTCTTTGGAACCATCTACCGGATTCAGTCCGGGGTGCAGACACCCTCTCTATGTTTAAGAGTAGGCTTAAAACTTTCCTTTTTGATAAAGCTTATAGTTAGGGCCGACCAGGCTCGCCTTGGATCAGCCCTTAGTTATGCTGCTATAGGCCTAGACTACTGGGGGACTTCCCATGATGCACTGAGCTCCTCTCTCCTCCTCCTCCTCTCCATCTGTATGCATTCATGTAACAGCAATGCATGTCACTAACTTTGCTTCTTCCCCGGAGTTTTTTGTGCTTTCTCATCTCACAGGAAAACCTGACTCCCGGGCCGAACCTTCGCGGTTCTTCACAGTCCTGATGGCACCCTTCCCTGTCTGTTGATGCTTGTGCTTGTTGTTGTTTGTTGTTGTCATTGTTTTTCTGCTGTCCCCCCTCCCCCTTCCCCTCTCTCTTTCTCTCTCTCAACCCAACCGGTCAAAGCAGATGGCCGCCCACCAAGAGCCGGGGTCTGCTTGAGGTTTCTACCCGTTAAAGGGGAGTTTTTCCTTACCGCTGTCGCCAAGTGCTGCTCATGGGGGAACTGTTGGGTCTCTGTAAATTAAAGAGTACGGTCTTGACCTGCTCTATGTGAAAAGTGCCTTGAGATGACTTCTGTTGTGATATGGCGCTATATAAATAAAGATTGATTGATTGATTGATTGATTGATCAGTAGAGTTATGACTCTTTGTCAGCCAAAGTGCTGAAAAGGAACCTAGGGCAGTTTTTATTCTCTTCTATTAATGCTGAGTAATAGGCGGCTCTGGCATTACAGAGGGCCTTCCTATATGTTTTAACACTATCTTGCCAGACTAAGCGAGAATCTTCTACTTTGGTGGAACGCCAAATCCTTTCATATTTTCATGATGTTTGCTTTAATTTGCGGGTTTGGGAGTTAAACCATGGAGCTAACCTCTTATGTTTTATTATCTTCCTTTTTAAGGAGGCGATGGAGTCGAGTGTTATTCGTAATGAGCCTGCAGCACTATCAATAAGATTATCAATTTGGGAGGGACTAAAGTTAACATAAGAGTCCTCTGTAGTATTGAGACATGGCAGTGAATTCAGTACTGATGGAACTGCTTCCTTAAATTTATCTACAACACTATCAGAGAGACATCTAGTGAGGACATTTTTATCTAATGGTGTGTAATCCAGTAATAGGAATTCAAAAGTTATTAAAAAATGATCTGATAAAATAGGATTTTATGGAAAAATTATTAAATGTTCAATTTCGATGCCATAATTCAGAACAAGGTGGAGGGTGTGGTTCAGACAGTGAGTGGGATTATTTACACACTGAGAGAAGCCAGTTGAGTCTAATAATGAGATAAATGCAGCACTGAGACTGTCACTATCAACGTCCACATGAATATTAAATCACCTACTATAATTACTTTATCTGTACTAAGGACTAAATACGACAAAAACTCTGAGAATTCAGATCAGAGTTCAGAGTACGGACCAGGAGGATGGTTCACTATAACACATAGAACTGGCTGTAAAGTTTTCCAGGTTGGCTGAGAGACTAAGAACAAGACTTTCTAATGAGTTATAATGAAGTTCAGGTCTAGAGTTGATAATTAGGCTGCGACTCCTCCTCCTCGGCCAGTGTCTGGAGGAATGTGAGTATTAATATGACTGGGAGGACTGGATTCATTTAGACTGACATGTTCTTCATGACACAGCCAGGTTTCAGTAAGACAATCAATCAATATGATGATCTGAGATTAAATCGTTTATTAATGCGGCTTCAGATGACAGAGATCTAATGTTCAAGAGTCCACATTTAATTCTCTTATTTTGTTGAACTGCTGCAGTAGTGGTTTTAATTTTTATTAGATTTTTATGAATGACTCTTCTTTTATATACTTTGGATTTAATTGATTTATGTGGTCGGGGGACAGACACGGTCTCTATGTGGTTTTGGGGGACAGACGCAGTCTCTATGTGGTTTTGGGGACAGACACAGTCTCTATGTGGTTTTGGGGACAGACGCAGTCTCTATGTGGTTTTGGGGACAGACACAGTCTCTATGTGGTTTTGGGGGACAGACGCAGTCTCTATGTGGTTTTGGGGACAGACGCGGTCTCTATGTGGTTTTGGGGACAGACGCGGTCTCTATGTGGTTTTGGGGACAGACA
>NC_058115.1:35105560-35178060 GCF_914725855.1 Thunnus albacares | reverse complement strand
ACAATCCAAAATCCTTTAGAGTCAACACAACTAGTCTGCCACAGGAGTAGATATCTAGCTGTACTTACAAACAAGTGCAGTGTGATTCAAATTCAAATCGAATTTAGCTAAAGCAATTAATAACCCAAATTAAAACAGGGAAACAGGTTAATATCATATGTTTATCTATGCAAGGCTCCTTTCATATGTTGATTTGTGCGCCCTCCTGTGGCCGGTGGTGGTAAATATAGTGACCGGAAGATGTCAGCTCGTCCCTTTTTCCACTGATGATCTCAAATTTGGGCAAGGACCTGTACTTGACTGTAGCCAAACCTGTAGCCAAGGCCCAACACCTGAATACACAAGTTTGTTTATTGTTGTCAGGGAGCTGCTGCAGACTCCGCCCTCACAGGAAGCACACCTTCATCCTGCCCCCTGTGACATCATCAGTGTCAGACCTGCCAGGGGCGGAGCCTCAGAAACATCAACATGTTCTCCTCGACTTCCCGTCCGACCTTTTGTGAAAATGAGAGACAGCTCGTCCCTCCCGTCCTCTCCAGGTGCAGGGGGGGGGCGGAGGCGTCTCCCCTGCTCCCTGCCCTGCTCCCCTCTGTTGGGGAGGAGAAGCTGGAGGTCCCCCCCTTTCTCATCGACTCCCTCCGCTCTGTCACGCCTCTGGGTGGAAGCAGCTCTGCAGAGAAGCAAAACCAGCTGCCGCCCCCCCGCCTGTTCCAGAGGGGAGGGGGAGGGTGAGGAAGAGGAGGAGGAGGAGGGGGAGGGGGAGACAGGTGAGGACGGAGATTCAGAGCTACTGTGTTTGGACAGCTGGAGCTGCTGTCAGCTGACTCCCTGCAAGTGTTCCAGGTATGTTATTTTACACTTAAAACACTCAGATGATCAGCTGACTGTTATCAGTATTAAAGTGTCAAACTTTTAAAAATGTGTATTTTGCAAAAAAATTAAATAAAAGGGATAAAAACAAAGAATCAGAAATAAAAGATTAAAACATGAGTGATAACAGCTCTGATATAAAGCTGAAGAAGACTGATTATTGATTATTGGTCTGCTGCACTGAAGTTATTTTCATAGCAAACAACTAAAACATTGAAACACTTTTAAATATCAAACTGAGTCACACAGACATACCTGAGCTATCAGCAGTTTTCACTGATCTTCATCCCCCTGTCAGGTGTCCCAGCGCTCCTCCATATGAAGAAGATGTTCAGACAGTTTCTTCATTCAACAAACACCACCAGGGATCAACTGCACTGTCTCAGAGGACAGTTGCCCAGGAGACAGACACCCAGGAGACAGACACCCAGGAGACAGACGTCAAGGAGACAGACACCCAGGAGACAGACGTCAAGGAGACAGACACCCAGGAGACAGACACCAAGCAGACAGTTGACCAGGAGACAGACACCAAGGAGACAGATGTCAAGGAGACAGACACCCAGGAGACAGACGTCAAGGAGACAGACACCCAGGAGACAGACACCAAGCAGACAGTTGACCAGGAGACAGACACCCAGGAGACAGACGTCAAGGAGACAGACACCCAGGAGACAGTTGACCAGGAGACAGAGGGGGACAGTGAGCAGAGTTTACCCAGAGTAAGAGCTCTACAGCTGGGTCAAAGCTCCAGGCTCTACCCCAGTCTGAGTCAGTGGAGGATCACAGCTGGCACTCAGGTGAGATGACTCAATCACGTCTGTTCACCTAAAACTGTCCCTGACTGTTTCTGATCTGCCTCTCATGTGACCAGCAGCCAATCAGCAACCACTCTGAAGAAATCTTAAATTCACAGAGTTCAAGTTTTACTTTACACTCATTGATCCCTAAATGATAAAACAAACTATTTACTATTCAACTTTAAAATATTTAAACTTCACTCCCACTGACAGTTATCTCATTACCTGAAACTTCAGCTGCTTTCAGGACACGTTAACATGTTCTGCAGCTTCACCTGAGTGTTCAAGCTCAATGTCTCACACTCTCACTCTCCTGTCTGGACCTTTGTTTCCTTGAGGCTGAACTGAGCAAGAAACAGAAACAGGAAGGCCACAACTTCCACACTTGTTTCCATGGCAACAACAGTGATGATCACCTGCAGCAGCTCTGTGTGATGATCTCAGGTGAGAGCACCTGTCCTCATCTGTCCTCTCTGTCTCCACCTGTCCTTTCTGTCTCCACCTGTCTCCACCTGTCCTCTCTGTCTCCACCTGTCTCCACCTGTCCTCACCTGTCTCCACCTGTCCTCTCTGTCTCCACCTGTCCTCACCTGTCCTCTCTGTCTCCACCTGTCCTTTCTGTCTCCACCTGTCCTCTCTGTCTCCACCTGTCCTCACCTGTACTCACTTGTCTCCACCTGTCTCCACCTGTCCTCACCTGTCTCCACTTGTCCTTTCTGTCTCCACCTGTCCTCACCTGTACTCACCTGTCCTCACCTGTCTCCACCTGTCCTCTCCTGTTCTCTATTTGTCCTCTTTGTCTCCACCTGTCCTCACCTGTCTCCACCTGTCCTCTCTGTCTCCACCTGTCCTCACCTGTCTCCACCTGTCCTTTCTGTCTCCACCTGTCCTCACCTGTCTCCACCTGTCCTTTCTGTCTCCACCTGTCCTCTCTGTCTCCACCTGTCCTCACCTGTACTCACTTGTCTCCACCTGTCCTCACCTGTCTCCACCTGTCCTCACCTGTACTCACTTGTCTCCACCTGTCTCCACCTGTCCTCACCTGTACTCACCTGTCCTCACCTGTCTCCACCTGTACTCACCTGTCCTCACCTGTCTCCACCTGTCTCCACCTGTCCAGGTGTATCAGGTGAGCAGACTGACTGTGCTGCTGATTTGAGCTTCATCCTGAAGAAGGTGTTTGAGTCCACCTCCTGCAGTAAGAGGACAGGTGAGAAGATCAGGGAGAATATATTCAACCACCTGAGTCTGTGTGTGTTCAGGTGAGCTGCAGGTGGATCTGTGTTGTAAATTGATGTTTTTTCTGCAGATCGTCCGGTTGAATCTTGTAGCTTCTGTTCAGAGGAGTTCAGCATGCAAATCAGGAAACATCACTGCAGAAACTGTGAGCAGGTAACAACTAAACTCTCAGAAACCAGGACTAGTGAAAACTCTGAGTTTGTTCACCTTGAGATGAAGGAAACGCAGGGTTTTCAGTTCCAGAGAGAGAGGTGACTTAAACTCAGGGTCCGTTACCATGGTAACTTAAGAGTTAGTTAATGACCCAGAGATTCCAGAACAGCTGATCAGAGTCAGTTCAATCAACTCTGAATAGAGTTAAACTCACATGTGATGAATGAAAAAAGCCATCATTAATGGAGCTCCGATACTACGGGTCGCCATGGCAACAGGTAAATGAAAGGCAGAGCCTTGATTTTAATCCAGTGGACGTAGAGATATTAATGTATGTGGACAGAGTCTGAGTCAGAGCGGGAAACGTGTCAATAAAGTTTTATTCAGTGTCGTCCATTAATTCATCATTTACCAGACTTACATTTCCTTAATGATGATAAAGTGGAATCTGACTGTGTATCAGGCTGCAGCTACGTTTTAAATATATTTGTTCAGATTTAATATGACGGACAAACACAGGAAGCAGCGACTGAAGATGAAAAGTATCGTAAAAGATTTAAAACATAAATAGATCAAAGACACAGAGACGTGACTGTAGCTCACAGTCTGATCAATAATAATGTGTTTGCTGATTTGTACTTGAAAAGGCGTCGAGGTTTGAACAGTAGTTTGTTTATTTCACATGAACATGACAGTTTACACAACTTTGCGTTTGGCTCTTGTTTCACAGCAAATAAACCCACAATATAGAGAGTTCAAAATCCTCTATGATCTGACTTTTTAGATGCATAAAGACCATTCAAAAAAATAGTACACAAACATTTTAGCATGTTTTGCTTAATAGTGTGTGATTACAAGCCATATTTTTTCGACCTTTATTTAAATATTAATGTCCGTAACACAGAACATAGAACATCATTAAACAGTCCTTGTCTATACTCTAGCATTTAGACATTCAAGTACAAATAACTGGAGTCCATCTTTGTAGGAAAATGTCCATCTTTATTTGCAGTTTTGCTGTCATATATTTTATTGTATAGACTTGTTTCAGTCTCTGAGTCCATTGAATGTGTGTCAGTGAAAGTGTTTTCCTCCAGTTTATAGTTATCTTTCTCCTGGCAAACAATAGAAGTATGCGTAATGTATATCTTTGGTCTTTGCCTGTTACATTTTCAGTGGTTCCCCAAGTAAAAATAACATAGGCTCCATTGGGATGGCAATTTTCATGATTTTTTCAATCTCCTCCTTTATGTCTTGCCAAAACACCTGTTGTACTGGAAAGTCCCAGAAGATATGTGAATGATCTCCAATCATCCCACATTTCCTCCAACACAAAGCTGAGAATGAGCCTTTATCATACACAGAAACTATCAATGGAGTCCTGAAAAATCTCATTTTTATCTTCCAATCGAATTCTTTCCATAGGTGACTGTTAATACCATTGTGGCAACTCATACAGATATCCTCCAAGATCCTCAAAACGAATATTTCATTCTAACTCCCATTTCTCTTTCACATGAAGGGTATTTTCTGCCATGTGGGCTGTTAACAATCTATAGATATGGGAGACATGGTTTTTGGTTGGACGGTGTTTTTCTATTACACTAATGGTATAATGGTGCTCAACACTTTTTAGGTCTCTACTAATCTTTTCCCACTCTGTATGGCTTTTAATGTAGTGCCTTATTTGTAGGTATTGGAACAGATCATTTGGAGGTAATGTAAACTGATTTTGGAGTTGAGCGAAAGATTTAATTTCACTACCCTCAAAAAGCTGGTTTACTGTACTCAAGCCTTTCATTGCCCAGCGTCTGAATCCACTATCCCACATTGATGAAAGAAAATCTATATTGCCAGCAGGAGCTGCTCTGCCCAGCTTCTCTTTAACCGTTGCCCATACTTGCAAAGTGTGTCTGATCCATTCATTTGTTTATTTTAAGTTTATTCCAAAACTTTTTATTCAAGAAAGGTAAGAATGACAGACTTATCCCCTGGGCTGAACTCTGCTCTGTCTGGACTCATCCGGTCTCCTGGTTGTTATTAATCCATTCTACCACAGCACTGAGTTGAGTTGCCCAGTAGTGATATTTAAGGTTTGGGAGACCCAGGCCTCCCCCTGTCCTCTGATGAGCACAGTGTTTCCAATCTTATTCTGGGCCTTTTGTTTTGCCATATAAATTTGGATATGAGTTTTTCCAGCAGAGTAAAAGTTGACATGTGTATCCATATGGTAAAGACTGAAATAAATAAAGAAGTCTGGGTAGTATGTTCATTTTCACTGTTTCTGTTCTACCACATAGAGAAAGTGGAAGGACATCTCATCTTGTGAAGTCTTCCTTTATTTAAGTAGCTTAAAGAATTGTGTAGAGCTTGGTGTAAATGTGATTCCCAGATATCTAAAACCCTGCTGAGAGTGCCAAAATGACACTATATCATTTAATTGTGAGGGCCAGGTTCCAGATATCATTATCACCTCTGATTTACTTTCATTAACTTTGTATCCTGATATTGGACCATATGTATGTAGACAATGCAAAAGTGCAGGGACTGAAGTTCATCCCTTCAGAGACTGTTAAATCAATAACAAGGCTGAGGAACATCATTGTTCATAAAGATCTTCCTCATGTGGTGTTGTGATGATGATGATGATGATGCAGAGCGCTGTCTAACACGTCAGCTGGGTTGAGATCTGGTGACTGTGAAGGTCATAACATGTGATTCACATCATTTAATCCTCATCAAACCATCCTGGAAGAGACCACTCCCATCAGGATAGACATGTTTCATCACAGGATAAAGCTGATCACTCACAACTACTTTGTATTGATTAGCAGTGACCCTTCCCTCTAAGGGAACAAGTGGACCCAGGCCATGCCAGCATAACAGAGCCCCCAGACCCCCTCACTGTAGGGGTCCAGCATTCAGACTTGGACCAGGTTTTCCTTTAGTGTGTCACCAGTCTGTAAATGTGAAGTCTCTTTCTTTGGGGTGATGAGAGCACCAAACATCTTCTAACCCTAATTCTTCCATCATCCCCAGAAGGGTCTTGCTTTTTTTTGAGTTTGGGCCTGTCGTCTGCAGATAGTCTGTCTAATTTCCTGTCTAGTATGCAATTCAAATCTCCCCCTGTTAGAATCATTCCCTGCCTTCTTCAGCTAGAAGACACAGTTTTCTTAAAAAATTGAGTGCAGTCTTCATTAGGAGCACATAAATTCAATATGGTCACTTTTACAACCTCTATTGAACCCACTACCATACATATCTACCTTCTTCATCTTGAATCAGCTCTTCATTGTGGTAGTACACTGATTTATTAAAGAGGATAGCGACCCCCCCCCCCCCCCCCCCGGACTGTACACCTGGTCCACCCACTCTTGTTTTAGCTTTGAATGTTCTTTCTCTGTTAGGTGTTAGGGTTAGGGTTAGGACCAATGCTATTGAGTACTGTAAGTTCTCAAGTTGACCAAAGACTTTTTTTCCTCTTGATGGGGTTGTTGGTATCCCTTTTATATTATAACTAACACAGTTTAGCATAACCATAATTTGTTTTGGGTTATTTGCTTTTTGCCCAAATTTTTCCTTCTAAGTTTGGTGGCGACAGCAAAATGTTCTTGATCTTCCTTTTTCTTATCAGCCATGAGTCCAGAATGTCTGTGAAAGAGAATGAACAAGGAACCTTATAATACCTATAATAGAAAAACAAATAAACAAACAAAAAACAAAAAAAACAAATGACTTACAAATTCCCAACTGGTCGTGGTAAGACCAGTTCCTGATGGTAACACGGCAGAGAAACGTGACTAATGATCTCTGGGATGTACAAAAGGAAAAGTGCCAGTGTGGACATTATTGTGTAATGAATGTACTTCGCTCATAAAATAAATAACCTCTGACTGTCTAATCTGAACTGAATATTTACTTAAAATTTGACAACGTTTCATTCTATATGTTACGTATATACAGATTAACCTCTCGGCATAAGTGTCATGCAAAAGATAATTGCATGTAGCTTAACTTTTACCTAATCAGCCTTAAGAGCCATAAACTAGCTTGAATTACTGTCTGATGTCCCTTTAAAGAGTGTGTTGAAGTCTGAGAGTGAGAGTGCAGTATCTCTGTCGTCTTCCTGGATCCACCTGTTGTCCCTCAGCTCTCTCTCCTCGATCCAAACCACGATTTCAAGCTCCTTCAGCATTGAGGTGGCATCCATCAGCGTTGAGTAGGTCTTCTCTCCCATCTTTAGACTTATCCTAAGTTGTGCGGGGTATCGGCATTTCGTACGGATTCCCTTCGTCTTCAGCTGTTTGATGACATTGTGGACCTGTGCCCTCTTCCTTTGTAGTTCAGGAGAGTGGTTGTGATCAAAATAGATCAGCTTGTCTTGCAAAATGTCTGTTTCTGACTCCATTACTGGCTAAGTACCGCTTCTTTAACTGTGAAATCTAGAAATCTCACAATTATGGATCTCAGAGGGGCTGTTGAGTCTGATGGTTTGGATAGAAGCACTCCACCATCTCTGGTGGTTTCTGCAAGGCTCTGCAGATTAAATCTTTCACAAAACTGATCATATTCCAGCTTTCGCTGCCCTCCAGCACTTAATATATTCTTAGATTGTTGCATCTGTGCTGGAGATCCTCACAGCTTTCCATGAAATCCATCTCTCAGTGTAGCAAGTACCGGGTTGCTCGCTCATGTCTCATCCCTTTATCTTCAGATGTGCTGATTCTCTCTTCCACTTTGGTAATTCTTTCTTCGTGTTTCATGATTTGGTCTTTTAAATCCTCTACCGAAAGTTCCATTTTATCCAAAGAGGTCTTTGTCCATTCGTGTCCGTTTTGGTTTTCACTTCTTATTTTTTTTAGCTCACCTAGTATTTCACAGAGCTCCATGCAGTCTGTGCAGCTGGCATTAGCTTTAGCAGGGCTAGCCGGGCTTGGTGATCTTCTTTTCTCTGCGTCCATTCCCGCGTTGTCATGTTTACTCAAACTTTTGCTGTGTCTGCTGGATAAACTCATTTTATGAGGCTACTTTGCTCTGTAACAGTGAGTTTAAATCAGGTTGTCAGCTAAAAACATTGACTCTCAGATGGTTGTTTCTATCATCAAATCAAATCAAGTTTAATTATAAAGCACATTTAAAAACAACCAGAGTTAACCAAAGTGCTGTACGATGAAATAACAAAAGTAAACTAAAATAACATAACAAGGTAACGGCAAAAAAAAAAGTAGAGAGAGTAGAGATAACATAACAATACTATCCCATATGAAAACAAAAATAAACAAATAATAGTAAAACATAGGCCTTCAAGGACACTCAAAGGCCTGAGAGAACATGTGGGTCTTAAGTTTAGCCTTAAAAGTGTCTACAGAAGGGGAACACTAAATTTCGAAAGTTAAACTGTTCCAAAGTTTTGGGGCAGCTACGGTAAAAGCACAGTCACCCTTACCCCTCAGCCTGGATCAAGGGACAGCCAGGAGCAGCTGGTCTGAGGAACTGAGAGATCTGGGGTTGGGGAGGGGACAGAGGAGCTCCAAGATGTACTGGCACCAGGCTGTGTAAAGCTTTAAAAACAAATAAAAGGACCTTAAATTCAGTCCTATACTTGACTGGTAGCCAATGCAGGGACGCTAGTACAGGTGTGATGCTGTCTTTCTTCCTGGTACCAGTTAGTAGCCTTGCAGCAGCATTCTGCACCAGCTGCAAGCAGGACAGGGATGACAAACCACTGGAGTGCGCTACCCTGAATACTGACCTGGTGCTCGAGACGTAACAGGAGAATAGTGTGATCAACTGTATCAAAGGCGCAGCTAAGGTCCAGAAGAATCAGAATGGCACATTTACCAGAGTCAAGAGATAACAGCAGATCATTGGAGACGTTAAGCAGAGCTGACTCCGTGCTGTGACGAGATGAGTCACTTTGGAACACTAAAAACAATTTTATTTGCAGATGATACAAATTTACTCTGCTGTGGGGATGACTTGGAACAACTTTTGGATACAGTAGGAAATGAATTAAAGACACTGAAGAGTTGGTTTGATTCAAATAAACTAACACTAAATTTAAGCAAAACAAAATTTATAATATTTGGGAATCGTTCAACTAACTCATGCAAGAAACTCATGATAAATTATGTACAAATCGAAAGAGTGTCTGAAGTCAAATTTCTTGAAGTAATAGACAATAAATTATGTTGGAAGCCACACATAAATTATATTAAAGCAAAAATATCAACGTCTACTGCAATATTATATAAAGTCAAAGATCTCCTAAATCAACCATCACTTTACACCTTGTAATGTTCCTTCATACTCGCATACATTACCTACTGTGTGGAAGTGTGGGGGTACAAATACAAAACAAACACAGATCCAATTTTATTTTGTAAATAAAACCACTTACAGAGAACCAACAAACCCACTCTCCATCAAACTAAATGACAATAAACATAAAATGCACTGAAGTTTAAGGACCTGGTTGATTTCAAAACTATTCAAATCATATACAGAGTAAAAAATCAGCAGTTACCAAACAAACATTATCCAAAGGTTGTTTCAAATGAGGGAAAGTAAATATGATTTCAGAGGAATATGTATGTTCAAGAAACAATTAGTGAGGACAAACTCAAAACTTCAGTGTATCACAACAAAGGGAGTTAATCTATGGAACAACTGTAGTGAAGAAATGAAAACATGTGCAACATTAAGTGAGTTTAAACAAATCTTTAAAAATAACATATTGAACAGATATAGAGTGAATGAACATAGAGCTTGACTGGAATAATATGATTTGGTACAAAGTGTCTTTTTGACTTGTGTTGTTTTTGTTTGTTGTTATTGTTTCTATGCAAGTCATATTTATTTTCTTGTGTTGTTCTGAATGTTTTTTTTTTGGCTTTGAATTGATCGATAAAGTAAATTAAAAAAGGGGGTAGGACTAGAAAAGTTCTCTACTTCATCCTAAACCCTTTTAGAACATTGAAAGGTTATTATTTGTGTGGCTTACTGAAAGTTTGCTGTTATTTTTGTTGTTTTGTTTGTTTCATTGACAATATATTTTATTTGTTATTTTAACATGTTCGAAAGAAAAAAAAATTGCCTAAGAGCACAGTTATTGTCGTTAAGCCAGGGTTGAGTTTTAGTTTTTATAATATTGAGTGGGGCAACAGAGTCCAAGATGTCTATACAAGTAGAGTTAAACATCCTCTTTACTTGGGCGGGAAGAACTGGTCTTGAAGTCACAGGACAGGGAAGAGGCTATATAGGGGTTGGAGAATTTTCTAGCAGTAGAAAGGTTGATTGATGAAGAGGCAGGTGATTGAGGTTTGAGAATAGTATGGAACATGGTGGAAAACCTGATGCACAGATGATCTGAGATCCCCAAATCTTCCACAGCCAGTGAGGGAAGGCTGAGTGTAAACACTAATCTAAAGTGTGACCATGGTTATGGGTTGGGCCAGAGACAAGCTGTACAAAGTTAAAAGAGTCCATAGTACCCAGAAATTCAGTGGCTCTGACATTTGATGAGAGGTCGACATGAAAGTTAAAATCACCAGAGATTAAAATTTGTCATGATTCACAACAAATGAAGAGAAAACTCAGAGAACTCAGTGAGGAAGATGGCGTCCAGCCTTGGACGGCGATACACAATTAAACACAATACCGGGCATGAATCACTGGTTTTGAACATCAGGACTTCGAAGGTAGAATAATTATTAATACCAATGGGAGTGCACTTATGGCAGTTTCTGAAAATAACCGCTGCCGGTGGGTCGAGGGGAACTGTAGAAATCATAGCCAGGCGGACATACTTCAAAAATTGGCCGAGTTCACCAGGTTTCAGCCAGGTTTCTGTGAAAAATAGGAAGTCTGGGTGAGTAGATGAGATAAAATCATTAAGAATGAAGGACTTATTTGAGAGAGACCATACATTCAGAAGAGCCAGATTACACAGGGTGGGAGATGATGAGGAAGCATGGACAGTATGCTTTAAGTAATAGAGGTTATTTTTGTTTACAGTATTGAAGCTGACATGAGGGCGAAAAAACCTGTCTGTCACAATAGTCTGATTGGGGAGACCAACAGCTGCAGGGGGTAATGACAGGTGGGGCCAGTAGGGGGCGTTCTCACAGGAAACAGTACTCTGAGGTGGCACCGTAGAGGAAGAGCGTGGTACCGGGTTTGAGTGGTGTGTAAATAGTCATCATGACGTCACCAGAAGCCATACAGTAGATTTTAAATGTTCAGACATCTATTTGTATCTTGGCTCAACAGCATTCAGTGATGCTGCTCGATCCTGCTCACTCAGTATTAACATATATTCTCTGATACCGTGGAAACCGCTTATAGTGATCACTTCCGTCCCGGTTAAATTGATCACTATAAGCGGATGATCATTATAACCAAGTTTTTTTCCCTTTTTCTTAATTTCTCATGCAGATTACCATCTAATTGACATTTGTATATTTATTACATGAATATAAAGTAATGTGACGGGCAGCTTCGCTATTTACAGAATTTTACTGACTGTTTCAAAATACAGAACAGCTGTTTAAATACTGTTTCGCTACTGCAGCTCATTATTGGCAGTTTGTCATAAGCTTCAAAGAGACCACATTTTTCATTGAGACAAAATGACTTTCTCCTTTTCTTTTTCCTGTCATGACTTCAACGTGCACTTCACCAGCCTCAGGTCACCAGCTGGCAGGAGACGGGTTGTGTGTTTTGGCTTGGAAGACAAAAACATTACTAGGAAGAGGGGAGGACATTTCCCTTTGTTTGATAATGTTAAAAGTAAAGTTAGGCTTTGCTGATGGCTTCCCAACTGATTTTAAAAAAGTCAAGAGAGAAGCAGTGGTTGAGCGAGCTGGAGAGTGCACTTGCAGAGTGAGTGGTGGTAGCAAGAAAGCCGGTGAATGAGAGGAAGAAAACGTTATTTCCTGACTGTTTCAGGGCGGTTACAAATAAACATGGCCACAACCACAATTCCACACCTCCACACAACCCTGCAGAGGTGAGGTGCAATGCCTGATAATGGTGCCGCAGCCGCTAAATAAACATCATACATGTACTATGGGAGTAAAGTAAAAACAAAATAGAATTACTGTAGTTTAAAATATTTTTTCTATATGTTTGTGTAATATTTGAATGTAAGAGCAAAAAACGCTGTTCAAAGAAATGACTGATGTGCATAAAAGCGGTAACTTCAGAAAGTCCTGAGTAACAAACTAATATCCAACCAGGATTTAGATTCTGACAGACAGCAAACCTTCACTAATGAATGCGCTTCAATACAAGCTTTGATATGGAATTAATGAATGAGAACATGAAATTCTGTAACCAGAGTGATAAACACTATAGATCCCTGGTAAACACTATAGATCCCTTGCAAACACTATAGATCCCTGTTAAACACTATGGATCCCTTGTAAACACTATAGATCCCTAATAAACACCATAGATCCCTGGTAAACACTATAGATCCCTGTTAAACACTATAGACCCCTGGTAAACTCTATAGATCCTTGGTAAACTCTATAGACCCCTGGTAAACACTATAGATCCCTGGTAAACTCTATAGACCCCTGGTAAACTCTATAGATCCCTTGTAAACACTATAGATCCCTGGGAAACTCTATAGACCCCTTGTAAACACTATAGATCCCTGGGAAACACTATAGACCCCTTGTAAACACTATAGATCCCTGGGAAACACTATAGATCCCTGGAAAACTCTATAGAATCCTGGGAAACTCTACAGATCCCTGGTAAACTCTATAGATCCTTGGTAAACTCTATAGACCCCTGGTAAACTCTATAGATCCCTGGTAAACTCTATAGATCCCTGGTAAACTCTATAGATCCTTGGTAAACTCTATAGATCCTTGGTAAACACTATAGATCCCTGGGAAACACTATAGACCCCTTGTAAACACTATAGATCCCAGGGAAACACTATAGATCCCTGGAAAACTCTATAGAATCCTGGGAAACTCTACAGATCCCTGGTAAACTCTATAGATCCTTGGTAAACTCTATAGACCCCTGGTAAACTCTATAGATCCCTGGTAAACTCTATAGATCCTTGGTAAACTCTATAGATCCCTGGTAAACTCTATAGATCCTTGGTAAACTCTATAGACCCCTGGTAAACTCTATAGATCCCTGGTAAACACTATAGATCCTTGGTAAACTCTATAGATCCCTGGTAAACTCTATAGATCCCTGGTAAACTCTATAGATCCCTGGTAAACTCTATAGATCCTTGGTAAACTCTATAGACCCCTGGTAAACTCTATAGATCCCTGGTAAACTCTATAGATCCTTGGTAAACTCTATAGACCCCTGGTAAACACTATAGATCCCTGGTAAACTCTATAGATCCCTGGTAAACTCTATAGACCCCTGGTAAACTCTATAGACCCCTGGTAAACACTATAGATCCTTGGTAAACTCTATAGATCCCTGGTAAACTCTATAGACCCCTGGTAAACTCTATAGACCCCTGGTAAACACTATAGATCCTTGGTAAACTCTATAGACCCCTGGTAAACTCTATAGACCCCTGGTAAACACTATAGATCCCTGGGAAACTCTATAGATCCTTGGTAAACTCTATAGACCCCTGGTAAACACTATAGACCCCTGGGAAACTCTATAGACCCCTGGTAAACTCTATAGACCCCTGGGAAACTCTACAGACCCCTGGTAAACTCTATAGATCCCTGGTAAACTCTATAGATCCCTGGTAAACTCTATAGATCCTTGGTAAACTCTATAGACCCCTGGTAAACTCTATAGATCCTTGGTAAACTCTATAGATCCTTGGTAAACTCTATAGACCCCTGGTAAACACTATAGATCCCTGGGAAACTCTATAGATCCCTGGGAAACTCTATAGACCCCTGGGAAACTCTATAGATCCCTGGGAAACTCTATAGACCCCTGGGAAACTCTATAGATCCCTTGGAAACTCTATGGACCCCTGGTAAACTCTATAGACCCCTGGGAAACTCTACAGATCCCTGGCAAATACTAAACTGTGAGCAGGTGAAACCTGAAAGGTGGAAGTATTAACGCTAACACAGGTCTTCAGTGTGTACCTGTCCTCCTCTGTGTGTTTCAGGTGTTCTGCTGTTGCTGTGTGTCTCGCTTCCTGTCATTACTTCAGATTCATCAGTTCAGTCAACCTGCTGGACTCTGACCTGAGATGCCAGCAGCTCACCTGTCTCACCAGGTGTCAAACATTATTCTTTGGTCAGGTCACCTCCTCTTACATTAATAACTAGTGTAGTGATTGTACACGTTATTAGTAATAAAATGTTTCATGTTTAAATCATTTTATAGTAACTGTATATAAATTATTAATGTTATTATTGCTATTATTACTGTTATTGTCATCATTATGGTTGTCATTATTATGGTTATTATTATTATTAAAGTTATTGTTATGTTATCATTATTAATGTTATTATTATGGTGATGATTATTAGGCTATTGTCATTATGATGCGGCTGGAGATCAGAAACGCCTACAAACATCAAACTTGGCAGGCATCTGACATCATGTTAGGAATCTCATCCATCACCTCATGGTGGCGCTATAACATTATTAATATCTACTGCAGTGTTCAGTTGTAAGTCTGACACTATTTACTTTCAAAACTTGCAAAATCAGTGAAGTCTAAAAATTATTTGTTGAAAACAGATTCAGGTTGTTCAGATGAAATGTAAAATGTTTTGAAATGTTCTGTACAAACATGTTAACTCACAGTGAGAACAAACTTCAGGATAATCTGTTTGTGTTGATGACAGTTGTGTGATTTTTATCTGTAAATTTGAAGTTTGAAAGAATATTTAAACTTCCCCTGCAGACCTCTGTGGGATCTGTACTTCAGCCCTGGTGTGTCAGGGTGGAGCGTCAGGTCACAGGTTCAAGTCCCGCTAAGAATCTGTAACATCCTACCTGACGTCTCTACACCTGTGAGTGTGACTATAATTATGTATCAGAATAAAATAAGAATTACACAACAGCATTAGTATTGATCTGTGGTGTCAACAGTTTCCATAGCAACTATTTTATCAGTTGAAAGTAGATCTGGTCGGTTCTGTGGATCATCAGACAAACAGGAAGTGTTTAAAACTCTGAGCGCTGTGTACGTGCTGCAATAAGCATATTGTCTCATTTCTAGTTGCTGACTGTGTTTACTGATAGCGTTTTTGCTGCTCTCAACTCTGTTAATTTTGCTATTTTTTTCATTACTGCGGATTATTACCAGCTGTACATTTAAACTTACACAACTTCTGCTCAAGCACTCTTAGCTCTCTCCTTCTTTTAGCAACTTTTCTCGCTAATCCTACAGTTGTTGGCGATGGCTTCTCTCTCTCCCTTTTGTTCTCCTGCTTTGTCTTGCTTGGTGTGTCTTATGTTTAGTTATTTCTCTGCCTCCTTTAGTGATAGTGGTACATGTAGTAAATGTAGTTTATTTGCAGTGCTGGAGGCGAGGCTCAGTGAATTGGAAGCGCGGCTCTGCACCATGGAAAACCAATCAGCAGCTAATGTAGTTAGCCAGCCCCCAGTATCCGGTGCGGGCCAACCTAGCGTAGCTCCTAATCCCCCAGTAGTTCCCGAGCAGCCAGGAGGCCAGGGTGGCTGGGTGACTGTCCGAAGGAAGCATAGTCCTAAGCAGAAGCCCATGGTTCACCACCAACCAGTTCATGTTTCTAACTGGTTCTCCCCACTCAGTAACACACCTGCTGAGAAACCAACTCTGATTATTGGCAGCTCCATAGTCAGAAATGTGAAGTTAGAGACACCAGCAGCTATAGTTAAATGTATTCCTGAGGTCAGAGCGGGCGACATTGAATCAAATTTAAAACTGCTGGCTAAGAATAAACGTAAATATGGTACGATTGTTATTCATGTCGGCGGCAACGACTCCCAATTACACCAATCAGAGGTCAATAGAATCAATGTTGAGTCGGTCTGAACATTTGCAAAGACAATGTCGGACTCCGTAATTTTCTCTGGACCGCTGCCTGATCAGCTACAGCTGCATGTCACAATTCAACCGCTGGCTGTCGAGGTAGCGTCCAGCAAATGATGTGGGCTTCATAGATAACTGGCAGACTTTCTGGGGAAGACCTGGTCTGGTTAGGAGAGACGGCATACATCCCACTCTGGATGGAGCTGCTCTCATATCCAGAAATATGGCTGAGTTTATTAGTAGACCAAAACCATGACAAACCAGAGCTGAGACCAGGAAGCAGAGCTGCAGTCCTACACGCTTCTCTGCACCTCCATTAGAGCAGTTACCCACCCAAAACCACCATAGAGACTGTGTCTGTCCCCAAAACTGTTTGGAACTGTTTGGACTGTTTTTCTCCAGTAGACTTGTCTGAACTAACTTCAATGATTTGTTCAGCTAAACCATCAACCTGTCTCTTAGACCCCATCCCAACTAGGCTGCTTAAGGAAGCCTTACCCTTAGTGAGCACTTCTTTACTAGATATGATCAATCTGTCTTTAGTAACAGGCTATGTACCACAGTCCTTTAAAGTAGCTGTAATTAAACCTCTTCTTAAGAAGCCTACTCTTGATTCAGGTGTTTTAGCCAATTATAGACCTATATCTAACCTTCCATTTCTCTCTAAGATCCTTGAGAAAGCAGTCTCTAATCAGTTATGTAACTTTCTACATAACAATAGTTTATTTGAGGATTTTCAGTCAGGATTTAGAGGCATCATAGCACAGAAACAGCACTGGTGAAAGTCACTAATGACCTCCTAACTGCATCAGACAAAGGATTTGTCTCTATACTTGTCCTGTTAGATCTTAGTGCTGCATTCGACACAATTGACCATCAAATCCTTTTGCAGAGACTGGAACATTTAATTGGCATTAAAGGAACTGCATTAAGCTGGTTTAAGTCCTATTTATCAGACCGATTTCAGTTTGTACATGTTAATGATGAATCCTCCGTGAAGGCAAAAGTTAGACACGGAGTTCCACAAGGTTCTGTACTTGGACCAATTCTATTCACCTTATATATGCTTCCTTTAGGTAATATTATTAGGAAACACTCCATAAATTTTCATTGTTATGCAGATGATACCCAATTATATTTATCAATGAAGCCAGATGAACCCAATCAGTTAAACAAACTCCAAACATGCCTTAACGACATAAAGACCTGGATGACCTGCAATTTTCTGCTACTAAATTCAGACAAAACTGAAGTTATTGTGTTTGGCCCTAAACACCTTAGAAACACATTATCTAATGATAAAGCTGCTCTGGATGGCATTACCCTGGCCTCCAGCACCACCGTAAGGAATCTGGGAGTTATCTTTGATCAGGATATGTCCTTTAACTCCCACATAAATCAAATCTCAAGGACTGCCTTTTTTCACTTACGTAATATCACAAAAATCAGACACATCCTGTCCCTAAAAGATGCAGAAAAACTAGTTCACGCATTTGTTACTTCTAGGCTGGATTATTGCAATTCCTTATTATCAGGCTGCTCTAACAAGTCTCTAAAGACTCTCCAGCTGGTCCAGAACACAGCTGCACGTGTTCTGACTAAAACTAGAAAAAGAGACCACATTTCTCCCATTTTAGCTTCACTACATTGGCTTCCTGTAAAATCTAGAATAGAATTTAAAATCCTTCTCCTAACTTACAAAGCCCTTAATGGTCAGACACCATCATATCTTGAAGAGCTCATAGTACCGTATTATCCCACTAGAACACTGTGCTCCCAGTATGCAGCTTACTGGTGGTTCCTACAGTGTTTAAAAGTAGAATGGGAGGCAGAGCCTTCAGCTATCAGGCTCCTCTTCTATGGAACCATCTTCCAGATTCAGTCCGGGGTGCAGACACCCTCTCTATGTTTAAGAGTAGGCTAAAAACTTTCCTTTTTGATAAAGCTTATAGTTAGGGCCGACCAGGCTCGCCTTGGATCAGCCCTTAGTTATGCTGCTATAGGCCTAGACTGCTGGGGGACTTCCCATGATGCACTGAGCTCCTCTCTCCTCCTCCTCCTCTCCATCTGTATGCATTCATGTAACATCAATGCATGTCACTAACTTTGCTTCTTCCCCGGAGTTTTTTGTGCTTTCTCATCTCACAGGAACCCCTGGGTTCTGGGTCGAGCCTTCATGGTCCTTCACAGTCCTGTTGGTGTCCTTCTCTGGCTGCTGTTGTTGCTGCTTATTGTTCTTCAGTCCCCCCTCCCCCTTTCCCTCTCTCTTTCTCTCTCTCAACCCAACCGGTCAAAGCAGATGGCGCCCACCAAGAGCCGGGTTCTGCTTGAGGTTTCTACCCGTTAAAGGGGAGTTTTTCCTTACCGCTGTCGCCAAGTGCTGCTCATGGGGGAATTGTTGGGTCTCTGTAAAGTAAAGAGTTCGGTCTTGACCTGCTCTATGTGAAAAGTGCCTTGAGATGACTTTTGTTGTGATTTAGTGCTATATAAATAAATAATTGATTGATTGATTGATTGATTGATTGATTGACTTCTTCCCCGGTGTTCTTTGTGTGTTTTCTCATCTAGCAGGAAACCTTTGGCTGCAGACTGACTGCTTCTTAAAAAATGACTCAAAACAATTAATCAATTAATCGCTGTTGCTATTATTATTATTATTATTATTATTATTATTATTATTATTATACATTTTTCTATTTCTATTATTCTTATTCTATTATTGTTGTTGCTTTTCCCTCCTTCTTTCTCTCTCAACCCAACCGGTGGAGGCAGACGGCGCCACCTAGAGTCCGGTTCTGCTGGAGGTTTTCCTGCTGCTGATGGAGGAATGTTGGGTCTGTGTAGATTAAAGAGTTCAGTGTAGATGCTCTGCGTGGAAACAGCCCTGAGACGACTTCTGTTGTGATTCATTGCTTTATGAAACTGAGTGAATCCTGATTTCTACGTAAACACATGAAACTGAAACGAGGAAACTTTAAATCATGTTTTATTTCCAAAAACTCACCATCGTCCCAAATAAACAAACACCTTCACATTTCTGAAACTAGTGCTAACGTGCATGAGCACCAACATTGGATCCTTTAGGATCCAGTAGGATCTGGAACTGTCAGAGTCAGCTGATCACTGTATCGACACATTTATTGATTATTGATCAGAGACCAAATAAAAACTCTAACTTTCATGAACTGAAATATTTGTGAGAAACAAAGTTTTAGTTTGAAGACTTAATGAATTCAGAGATGATCGTTTGTTACATGAATTATTAATTATATATTTGTTTGTTTGGGTAATTAGCATGAAGCTAACAGGTACCGCAGGTTTCTATCTAATCTCAAAGTAAATAAATAAAATAAATCCAACTGAAGAACAGGAGAGTCTTCTGTCTGCCTGTCAGCACATCACCTGTGCTCACAGGTGCATTGTGGGTACTGCAGTGCTGTGCTGTGACCCGGCAGAGAGGGAGCGCTCGTTGTGTGGCGAGGGACATCCGGCTGGGCCCCACAGAGTCTGCTTTAGGGCCGAACCTTCATAACGCCAGTGACTGATCGCTCCACCGAGCCGGGACACTGAACGCACCATGACTGCAGAGAGAGAGAGAGACAGGTGAGAGAGAGAGAGAGAGAGACAGGTGAGAGAGACAGGTGAGAGAGAGAGAGAGACAGGTGAGAGAGAGAGAGAGAGAGACAGGTGAGAGAGAGAGAGAGAGAGAGAGAGAGACAGGTGAGAGAGAGAGAGAGAGAGAGACAGGTGAGAGAGAGAGAGAGACAGGTGAGAGAGAGAGACAGGTGAGAGAGAGAGAGAGACAGGTGAGAGAGAGAGAGAAACAGGTGAGAGAGAGAGAGAGACAGGTGAGAGAGAGAGAGAAACAGGTGAGAGAGAGAGAGAGAGAGAGAGAGACAGGTGAGAGAGAGAGAGAGACAGGTGAGAGAGAGAGAGAGAGAGAGAGAGACAGGTGAGAGAGAGAGACAGGTGAGAGAGAGAGAGAGAGAGAGAGAGAGACAGGTGAGAGAGAGAGAGAGACAGGTGAGAGAGAGAGACAGGTGAGAGAGAGAGAGACAGGTGAGAGAGAGAGAGAGACAGGTGAGAGAGAGAGACAGGTGAGAGAGAGAGAGAGACAGGTGAGAGAGAGAGAGAGACAGGTGAGAGAGAGAGAGAGACAGGTGAGAGAGAGAGAGAGACAGGTGAGAGAGACAGGTGAGAGAGAGAGAGAGACAGGTGAGAGAGAGACAGGTGAGAGAGAGAGAGACAGGTGAGAGAGAGACAGGTGAGAGAGAGAGAGACAGGTGAGAGAGAGAGAGACAGGTGAGAGAGACAGGTGAGAGACAGGTGAGAGAGACAGGTGAGAGAGAGAGAGACAGGTGAGAGAGAGACAGGTGAGAGAGAGAGAGAGAGAGACAAGTGAGAGAGAGAGACAGGTGAGAGAGAGAGAGAGAGACAGGTGAGAGAGAGACAGGTGAGAGAGAGAGAGACAGGTGAGAGAGAGACAGGTGAGAGAGAGACAGGTGAGAGAGAGAGAGAGAGAGACAAGTGAGAGAGAGAGACAGGTGAGAGAGAGAGAGAGAGACAGGTGAGAGAGAGACAGGTGAGAGAGAGAGAGACAGGTGAGAGAGAGACAGGTGAGAGAGAGACAGGTGACAGAGAGAGAGAGACAGGTGAGAGAGAGACAGGTGAGAGAGAGACAGGTGAGAGAGAGAGAGGGACAGGTGACAGAGAGAGAGAGACAGGTGAGAGAGAGACAGGTGAGAGAGAGAGAGAGACAGGTGAGAGAGAGAGACAGGTGAGAGAGAGAGAGAGACAGGTGAGAGAGAGAGAGACAGGTGAGAGAGAGAGACAGGTGAGAGAGAGAGACAGGTGAGAGAGAGAGAGAGACAGGTGAGAGAGAGAGAGACAGGTGAGAGAGAGAGACAGGTGAGAGAGAGAGAGAGACAGGTGAGAGAGAGAGACAGGTGAGAGAGAGAGACAGGTGAGAGAGAGAGACAGGTGAGAGAGAGAGAGAGACAGGTGAGAGAGAGAGAGACAGGTGAGAGAGAGAGAGAGACAGGTGAGAGAGAGAGACAGGTGAGAGAGAGACAGGTGAGAGAGAGAGAGAGACAGGTGAGAGAGAGAGACAGGTGAGAGAGAGAGAGAGACAGGTGAGAGAGAGAGAGAGAGAGGTGAGAGAGAGAGAGACAGGTGAGAGAGAGAGAGAGACAGGTGAGAGAGAGGGAGAGAGACAGGTGAGAGAGAGAGAGACAGGTGAGAGAGAGAGACAGGTGAGAGAGAGAGACAGGTGAGAGAGAGAGAGACAGGTGAGAGAGAGAGAGACAGGTGAGAGAGAGAGACAGGTGAGAGAGAGAGAGCTGAGAATAAATAAAAGTACATACAACTTCTTGTAAATCAGCAGCTGATAAGAATGAACTAATTTTAGAGATTATCTTGAGCTGATCATCAACACAGAGGTCAGCATCAACTATGACCCCTTGATTCCTCACAGCCAGCTTAATATTATTTATCAGATCACTCAGATTAGCAGCAGAAGGAATGATGAAGTTTGGGGGGCGAACAGAATGACCTCAGACTATCATCGTCACATTAAAGAAAGTTTTGGGACGTCCAGGATTTAATATCAGAGAGGCGAGTTGTCAGATTTACTAGGCTGCTGGGATCTGTGGATTTAAATGTCAGATATAACTGAGTGTAAAACATATCACACCTCTGAATAATATGGCCAAGAAGCAGCATGTAGAAAACAGAAGGGGACCAAGAGCAGAACCCTGAGGGACACCACAACTCAACTGAGCTACTGAGGATGTAGAGTTACCTAGAGCAACGGAAAAAGTTCTGCTGGAGAGGTATGAACGTAAGTTGAGAGCCAAACCCTTGAGTCCTACTCAAGTTTCTAAGTGATGTAAGACGATATCGTGCAGGGTTTCTGCAGCTGAGGCTGCTCTCCACTGCTGGAGACATGATGTTAATAACACAGCAGAGCAGAGAGGCTGCTCTCCACTGCTGGAGACACAACGTTAATAACACAGCAGAGCAGAGAGGCTGCTCTCCACTGCTGGAGACATGATGTTAATAACACAGCAGAGCAGAGAGGCTGCTCTCCACTGCTGGAGACATGACGTTAATAACACAGCAGAGCAGAGAGGCTGCTCTCCACTGCTGGAGACATGATGTTAATAACACAGCAGAGCAGAGAGGCTGCTCTCCACTGCTGGAGACACAACGTTAATAACACAGCAGAGCAGAGAGGCTGCTCTCCACTGCTGGAGACATGACGTTAATAACACAGCAGAGCAGAGAGGCTGCTCTCCACTGCTGGAGACATGACATTAATAACACAGCAGAGCAGAGAGGCTGCTCTCCACTGCTGGAGACATGACGTTAATAACACAGCAGAGCAGAGAGGCTGCTCTCCACTGCTGGAGACATGACGTTAATAACACAGCAGAGCAGAGAGGCTGCTCTCCACTGCTGGAGACACAACGTTAATAACACAGCAGAGCAGAGAGGCTGCTCTCCACTGCTGGAGACATGACGTTAATAACACAGCAGAGCAGAGAGGCTGCTCTCCACTGCTGGAGACACAACGTTAATAACACAGCAGAGCAGAGAGGCTGCTCTCCACTGCTGGAGACACAATGTTAATAACATAGCGGAGCAGAGAGGCTGCTCTCCACTGCTGGAGACATGACGTTAATAACACAGCGGAGCAGAGAGGCTGCTCACTGCTGGAGACATGATGTTAATAACACAGCAGAGCAGAGAGGCTGCTCTCCACTGCTGGAGACACAACGTTAATAACACAGCAGAGCAGAGAGGCTGCTCTCCACTGCTGGAGACATGACATTAATAACACAGCAGAGCAGAGAGGCTGCTCTCCACTGCTGGAGACATGACGTTAATAACACAGCGGAGCAGAGAGGCTGCTCTCCACTGCTGGAGACATGACGTTAATAACACAGCGGAGCAGAGAGGCTGCTCACTGCTGGAGACACAACATCAATAACACAGCGGAGCAGAGAGGCTGCTCTCTACTACTGGAGACACAACGTTAATAACACAGCGGAGCAGAGAGGCTGCTCACTGCTGGAGACACAACGTTAATAACACAGCGGAGCAGAGAGGCTGCTCTCCACTGCTGGAGACACAACGTTAATAACACAGCGGAGCAGAGAGGCTGCTCTCCACTGCTGGAGACACAACGTTAATAACTACTATACTGATTAAACTAAGTATAAATGAAATTTATAATGAAATGACACGAAACATTCTCTCATTGATGGTCGTTATCAAAGCCAAACGTAGGAAGACAGAGCTGCAGCAGCTGCAGCAGCAGCGGTCTGGGGGGCCGCAGGCCTGCGAGAGGCGGCGCAGGTTCAGGCTGCTCAGGTAGATGCAGACTGTGTGGCCTCAGGCTTTATTCATTTGATTGCTTGGTTTTATTGCGCAGTATTTGCACTTGTGTTAATTTGCTTGTTTTTATTTATTCACTTATTGTAAAGCACTTTGAGCTACATCACCTGTACGGAAGGTGCTGTATACATGAAGTTTTATTACTATTATTATTATTATTATTATTATTATTATTATTATTGTTACTATTATTATTATTATTATTGTTACAACATTGTTCTTGAAACCTACAAACCTTCTGAATTGAAGTGACAGGTGAGAGACAGTTTACCTGAGAGTACCTGTGTGCGCAGCTCTAAGAGAAGCTCACGGGATCCACCTGGTTCATCTTCAGGTGGTTATCGAGGATCTGGAAGATCTCCTGAACGTTCGGCACGTAACCCGCCTGAAGCTTCGACCAGACGGGGACGTCTGTTACAGAGGGACCACAGTGACCAATCAGTGTTCAGAGTGATGTCATATTTGGACCGGTAGAGAGGTGAAGCCCCTCCCACTTCGCTATCCCCTGTGGGACCTTATTTCAGAGACAATCAGGGCCGGACTGGGAAATTCATTCAGGATATAAAACCCCAGTCAGAGCATGTGAATCACAAACTAATGAGCCAACAGCTGCTTAGTACGACGCAGTGATACCCGAACCTCCAATAAAACCAGAGGTGACATCATGAAGAGAAGGACGACACAGAGCACACACATTATATCTTTAAATGTACTAATATAATACAGTTAACAACTCTCTCCACCTATTCAAACAACAACACCTTCCTTAGTTTACTGATGTACACTAACAGTTACCCATCAGAGCTGAAAACAGTCCGACACAAACATTCAATAACAGATCTTAAACTAATGACAGCAGCCTGAACTGTGACAGAAAATGAGCTCAAAGGTTGAAACTTTCACCAAAACACATGAATTTTCAAGTAATATTGAAGACATTGACTAGACTAGATATGCTAATTACTTTTGGGTGTCGTCTTCGTATTGCGTCTTTTCAGTCTTTAACAGTTTTATGACAAACTGCGACTTTCTGCAAAACGATCTTTTAAACTGACAAACATCAAATATGTGATCACAGTTCAAACAGGATCAAAGAATTATTTGTCTTTCGCTGTTGACAACCATTCACATTTCTTCTGAAATAAGGTCCCATGGCGGCCCAGTGGAAGGGGGAGGGGCTTCACCTCCATCACACTCACCGTTCAGCGTGACCTCGAAGGCTCCGGTGGACAGGAAGTGCGTCTCCATCATGTTGCAGAAGAAGAAGGCCATCAGACAGGAGAAGATCTGAAACATAGAGACGTTAAACACATTCACACTCGCACCTGCAGCAACCGTTGCCATGGTAACCAGGTACCTTGTTGTCCTGACTCCAGGTCCAGGCTCGCGGCGTGTCGAGGCCGAGCAGCACGAACACGTTCTGACCGCTGACGATCAGCAAGATGGAGACGAGCTTCAGGTACGAGATCAGGTTGCCCAAACACCTAAGGGGGAGGGGGGGGGGGTTAGTGATGTCAGAGCACACCTGGGGGGGCGTTACTGATGTCAGAGCTCACCTGTTGAAGGGGGTGGGGGGGTAGTTTTCTCCCTCGATGCGGATGTCTGGGTACAGCTGGCTGATGGCCCGAGAATACTCCTGGAACACTTTACTGTAACCTCAGGAGATACTGAAAACACACACACACACACACAGGAGATACTGAAAACACACACACACACAGGAGATACTGAAAACACACACACACACAGGAGATACTGAAAACACACACACACACAGGAGATACTGAAAACACACACACACACACACAGGAGATACTGAAAACACACACAGGAGATACTGAAAACACACACACACACACACACAGGAGATACTGAAAACACACACACACACACACACACACACACACACAGGAGATACTGAAAACACACACACACACACACAGGAGATACTGAAAACACACACACACACACACACAGGAGATACTGAAAACACACACACACACACACACACACACACACACAGGAGATACTGAAAACACACACACACACACACAGGAGATACTGAAAACACACACACACACACACAGGAGATACTGAAAACACACACACACACACACAGGAGATACTGAAAACACACACACACACACACACACACACACACACAGGAGATACTGAAAACACACACACACACACACACAGGAGATACTGAAAACACACACACACACACACACACAGGAGATACTGAAAACACACACACACACACAGGAGATACTGAAACACACACAGGACCTGAGGACCACACACCTGTCAACAGTTCACTACTCACACGCTTAGTTATAACCTAACTATTATGTATAATATGTACATATATCATGGTGTGTAAACGGTCCGTCATACATTAGCACTGATACTGATGTTGACTTCATGACAGCAGGTGCTTTATGGGGAGGTGAGGTGAGGTGAGGTGAGGTGGGGGGGGGGGGGAGGGGGTCCCTCTGGTTAACCTGCCCCCCCCCATCCTCTGGTCGGTTACCCCCGTTAGAAATGAACAGACCACCTACTGATTACAGGTTTGTCAGAATATAAATCTGACGAACGTTAAAACACAAACTGGCTCCTGATGCTAACAGTTAGCTCGCCGTTAGCCTGTTAGCAGCTAACTGCTAACTCACCAGTACTGGAACCGCAGCACGGGCCCGGTGTACAGGGAGGACTTGGCCGGTTTGCCGGGCTCTGTGTCCGGCAGGTTGTCCGGGGAGAGGCCGGGCCTGCCGAGGTAAAGGTCCCGTACCGTGAGGGCCGTGAAGAGCAGCAGAGCCGCCAGGAGGCCCGCCTGGCTGTACTCCGCCATGTTTGCTGAGAGACGCCGATTGTGCTGCACTTCCGGCCGCGGCTTCACAGGAAAAGCTCGGTGGAACAAAGCGGTTTGTCTTCAGTTTCTGAGTCTTTCTGGTTAATAAATCCACCACATAGATGAATATTCATCACATAAATTAATATTTAATTGAATGAAACAATTTACAAAACAAAAAATAATAATTATATAGTGTATATTGCTTTATTTTGAAGGTGTGTTGTCCTAGTTTCCGGGATGAAGTCATCTGTCCACTGAAACATGAATGTTGTTTGTATTTTTCTAATTAAATAATGAATCAGTTTTGTTTTTATTGACAGGTTGTGATTGTAAAATGTGTCCCTGAACACGTTTCTTTGACCTTGATGGAAACATCACAAGGTCAAAGAAAGATGTGAAGGAGAATTCAGAAGAACTTAAAAGAAGTTCTGCACTCACACTGGGCTCCGTGTTGTTTCATGCAGGTTATATAAAGGTTTAAAAAACTGAAGTTCTTGCCTGCTGACCAAGTATTCAAGGTCCAAAGCTCAGTACAAGCGAGGCAGCCCAATGCAAGTGAAACTGGAGCATCCATTCTTTAACCGTCACAACTATTCCACAGATCTTGATGTATTTCGGAGAACATCCTCAGTCCAACACGGAGAATCCACCATCATGGTGGGAAATGAACGCATCGCGCTGTCCAACAGACGCTCTGATGGTGTGAATGAGGCCGGAAGACACAGCGAGGTCTTTGCCAGCCTCAGATCTGAGCCTGTTGACATGTTCACCTTTCTTCACCACAGTCACGAGCTCCTTTAAAGACTTGCACACACACACGTCGAGAGAGACATTTAAGGAGATGCAGCTTATTCTCATGAATATGTACATGCATGGACTCTGTGCGTCTGTTAATGTTGAAACTTTTAGTTCTGAAAGTTCAGTTGCATAACTTAAAGGCAGTGTCTTTGTATTATTACTATTATTTATTTATTTATTTTAATGTATGCCTCAGTTTTGATAGTTTTTTGAAAAAGTAATTTGAAAGTAATTTATTTTTATTTGTTTTTGTATCTCAGAAAATGTACTTAATTCATCTCAGTCCACTTTATTGTCATTGTTCACAGTATGTATGTCTGCATTCAATACTCTGCATTTAAAAAATAAAAATGTTGATTTTTCTGAAAAAGGAAACCAATTAGTTCATTTTAAGAGACCTGTCTGATTTTCTGTTGTATAGTTAATATTGTTCTTTAATTAAGCAAAATTACGTTTTATCCAATGACTCGATTAATCGATGGAACTTTTGGTAGAATAATTGATGACTAAACTATGTGACAGCTGCAGCTGTGACTCTGCTCACAAACACCCTGCCATCTAAGGAATACTACAATACATTGACAGTTTAATTTTTAAAATGTTAATGCTCAGATGTATCATGCAGGCTGCAGCACTGATCATTGATATATAGGATGGAGGATCGTCTCGTCATAGATACGACACATATGTCTCAGGAACAATTCAAACCTGTTTTAGATGCAGATACATCCAGAGGAGCCCAGATACAGGTACAAGACAACAACCTGAGCTATATATAGTAACTATTATGAAACAAATACACTTTCATGCTTTCATGTAACATCAATGCATGTCACTAACTTTGCTTCTTCCACAGAGTTTTTTGTGCTTTCTCATCTCACAGGAACCCCCCCTGGGTTCTGGGCCGAACCTTCGCGGTCCTTCACAGTCCTGATGGCATCCTTCCCTGTCTATTGATGCTTATACTTGTTGTTGTTGTTGTTGTGATTGTTTTTCTCCTGTCCCCCCTCCCCCTTTCCCTCTCTCTTTCTCTCCCTCAACCCAACCGGTCAAAGCAGATGGCCGCGCACCAAGAGTCTGGTTCTGCTTGAGGTTTCTACCCGTTAAAGGGGAGTTTTTCCTTCCCGCTGTCGCCAAGTGCTGCTCATGGGGGAATTGTTGGGTCTCTGTAGATTAAAGAGTTCGGTCTTGACCTGCTCTATGTGAAAAGTGCCCTGAGATGACTTCTGTTGTGATTTAGTGCTATATAAATAAAAATTGATTGATTGATTGATTGAATTGACTTTCATTTTGCAGTAAAATCATCATATGTAAAAAGTGGCTCATGTTACCCTGTTCTCCCCGACAGCGTTAAACAAACTTAAAGCTGCACTGGTCACCGCCGCTGTTCTCACCTTCTATGACATCACCAAGCCTACAGACGCCAGCAGCTATGGGCTGGGAGGTGTCCTGCTCCAGCAGCATGAGGACCACTGGAGGCCTGAGGCCTACTGCTCCAGCAGCATGAGGACCACTGCAGGCCTGAGGCGTCCTGCTCCAGCAGCATGAGGACCACTGCAGGCCTGAGGCCTACCGCTCCAGCAGCATGAGGACCACTGGAGGCCTGAGGCCTACCGCTCCAGATGTCTGAGTGATGAAAAAGAATGCTTGCCAGCGTATGGGCCTGTGAAAGGTTCAAGAAATACCTGTTTGGGTTTGATAACTTCAATCATAAAGCTCTGCTACCTCTCAAGAACAGCAATGACTTGGACAATGTTCCCATCAGATGTCAGAGGTTGTTAATGAGGTTAATGCATTACAACACCACAGCTGAATACACACCAGGCAAAATGCTCTCTCGGGGGCCCAGAGCAGCGCCATGGAGACGGAGGTTCCCATGATGATGTGGTGGCACATATTGATGCTGCCATGTGCTGGAAACCCTACAGAGGATGAAGGAGATAAAACAAAATACACAAGTAGATCTGCAGCTCCAGACAGTCTTGGGTTCATCAGATATAGAGAAGGTGACTTCTACCAGGTGACTTATCTGAGCAGGATGGTTCAGTCATGAGAGGGAGTCGCATCGTCCTCCCTGCAGAGATGAGAGAGATGATCTCAGAGAGAATCCATGACGGGTACCAGAGAAGAGCCAGCCAGTCTGTTCGCTGGCAGTATGTATTCTGTAGAGATGATAAGAGTCTTTAATGTCAAGTGAGCTCCCATCCAGACCGAGGATGATATAATATTAGTATTTATTTTTAGGTTGATATTATAATATTAGTATTTATTTTTAGGTTGATATTATAATATTAGTATTTATTTTTAGGTTGATATTATAATACTTATTTTTCTCAATTTTTTCGTGTCCTTCATATCTCCAGAGACAGAGATGTCAGTTATGATTTAACTCAGAAAGGAAAAGATGAACATTTATTTTAAAAATGGATCTTTAAGCCTCTGACTGTATATAAATATTTATTATAAGTATATAAATATTTATTATAAGTATATAAATATTTATTATAAGTATATAAATATTTACAAACATGCTGCTGTGTTTATCCAGCTGTGAGAGGCGACAGGCGCCGCGGGAAAGGACCTTGAATTTCATGACGTCATATTCACCCGACGCATCGGCTGTAAACAGCGTGACGTCATATTAGTGTGACACTGAGCTGCCGGTGGATGGAGGATGAAGGCGAAAGAATAAACGGACACGCGGCCGATCAGACAGCGGAGACCCGGGAACAGGTCGCCTTAGCCTGCTGACGTCACTCGGGTAGGTTATCGATCCTGTATCGATCCTGTTTATCAGCGCTGTTTGAGCTGCGGTGCTGCGCGTCAGCAGGTGTTTTACATACTGATGCCAACAGGTAAATGACCTTAATCAGCTGATCGAACTCAGTCACATCTCACAGATGAAGAGATTCAGATTAAACACCATCGATCCTCTTCATGCTGCTGATTGTTCAGCTGATCACCTTCCTGCACGTTTCTAATCAATCAATATTATATAAACTATTTTATAATGTGGAAACAAATAAAATAAAGCAAACAAAGAACAAAAAAGAGCAGAAACAAACATTTATTACCAACAGTTTGATGTTATTTAACGTCTAAATGCTGACAAGAGGATCAGATTAATACAATGTAACTAAAACAGCCAATCAGGTGACAGCAGGTGTTTCCCATCATGCCCTGCGGTCAGTCAGCGGAGAGCAGCTGCAGCTCCAAAGGCTGCGGCCGCCTCGATCTCATGACGTCATTGTTGCTACATGATGACGTCACAGCAAGTTGGGATCAAATCGGACACAAATCTAACTGGTCGGCCAAGATGGCGGCTGGAGTCTAACTGGTGAGATGGAGTCTAACTGGTGAGATGGAGTCTGACTGGTGAGGTGGAGTCTGACTGGTGAGTCTAACTGGTGAGATGGAGTCTGACTGGTGAGGTGGAGTCTAACTGGTGAGATGGAGTCTGACCTGCTCACTATTATTCAGTCCTCGATTGATCGTTGCTGCCACGATAAATAAAGCTGTGTTCAGCGTGTCAGAGATCAATGACTGACAGGAAATGACCAAAAGTTTGTGGAAGCTGTGAAAGGAGGACGAGGACCTGGAGGAGCGAGACTGAGAGGATCCGCAGATTTACAGAGAGGAGAAGAAGAGACGACGGCATCCAGCTGAGCTGAACATGTTGCCTTTATATGGTCGTCTGCTCCACGCTGAGCCATGACTCCATCACACAGCAGCAAAGTTAAATAAGTAGTTTACCTGTTGGAGGTGTGCTGGTCGTCTGCAGCTCTTCATCAAACATCATCATCACTGTGGCTGTTTCTGCTTCTACTCTTCCTCCCTGTTTTATTTCTGACTGATCCGCTCGACTAACAGCTCCAAATATCTCCACGTGTTGTTGTTTTGACCGGTGTTCAGCGCCGCTAACGAAGCTCCGCTAATTCAGTGAAGAACACGTTTCATTTCCTGTAAAGTCTTCACAATAAAAGCCTCCTGTTATTTAGTCATTTAAAAGCTTTTATATGACGCAGTAAAGCAGGAAATGTTGGGTTTGCATCAGCAGTTACTTTACACAACTCTGATACGTAAAGCGGACCAATCAGAACAGAGCGGGCTCATCGGGAGGCGGGGCTTAAAGAGACAGGAGCTTCCTGTCAGAGACAGAGGCTGAACTGAGGGGCTGCATAAAGGGCCAGTAGAAGATAAATAAGGTTTTAACTGTGAATCATGAAAAGCTGCTCTAGTGGAGTCGTGTCCATATCATTAATTGATCACATGGACTATAAACCATCAGCAGATAAATGTAATCAATAATCAGTTTATCTAAACTGACTGAACAAGCTGTAACAACTGAAGATTAAATTAAAACATATTAACAGCTGAACAAAATGTTGACTCCTGTGTTTAAATTAAAAGAAGGATAAAATGAATCATACAAAGGTAATTAGACAGAGTTCAGGCCTCTGGTCACATGACTGTTTACCTGACGTTACCGTTCTTCTTCTCTGTGTGTTTCAGGAGGGGAGGGGCACCATGCTCAGTGTGGGGGGGCTCCGTGTCCTGCAGCTTCCTGTACGAAGCGTCTGTTCCGCTGCGTTCATCAGGAAGTCAGCTCTACCCGCCCACACCTGTGGTCACAGCTCACGTGTCCGCTCGGCGTCAGGCGGCGGCGGCGGCGGTGATGCTGCGGCCGGCTGGTACGGAAGCGTGGCGCATTCAGCGCCGGTGCATCTGGCGGAAGACTTCCTGGTTCACCTGCAGCAGGTGAGCGGTCTGCCGTGGTGGCTGAGCATCGCGGTCGGCACGCTGTCCGTCAGGACGCTCATCACTCTGCCGCTCGCCGCCTACCAGATGGTCATCATCTCCAAGGTGAGCTGAGTGCTGATCCTGGATCAGTTCACCTGTGATCGTGTCAGACTTTAATCCCGAAGGAAACAAATTATTATCATTGTTGTTATTATTATTGATTTAATGGTTTAATGAATAAAATATGAAAAGTGATGTCAGTGACCTTCACGGCGTCAGTGAGTCAGTGGGCGCAGTGAGCTTCACCTCCTGCAGGAGGCGACACGCCGCCACCCGTCTGTTACCTGCTGACACCTCACCTCCACCTGCTGATACACGTTACAAACAGCTGCTCCTGTTGTTGGTTCAATAAAATATCTTTGACCTGTTCTCCATCACTGTAACCATGGCGACCTGTCCCCAATCACTGTAACCATAGTAACTCTCAGGTGATGTGCAGGTGGAGGTGCTGCAGGCGGAGATCTCAGAGCTGGCAAAGAGGCTTCGATATGAAGTTTCAGTCAGAGCAAGAGAGAGAGGCTGGACAGATAAACAGAGCCGGTAAGAAACAAACAAACAAACAAACAAATATTAAACTGGTTGGTCAAACAAACTGAATGACCCATGATGACCCTTAATGACCCTTAATGACCCCTGATGACCCTTAATGACCCCTGATGACCCTTAATGACCCCTGATGACCCTTAATGACCCTTAATGACCCATGATGACCCTTAATGACCCCTGATGACCCTTAATGACCCTTAATGACCCGTGATGACCCTTAATGACCCTTAATGACCCCTGATGACCCTTAATGACCCATGATGACCCTTAATGACCCTTAATGACCCCTGATGACCCTTAATGACCCTTAATGACCCGTGATGACCCTTAATGACCCGTGATGACCCTTAATGACCCCTGATGACCCTTAATGACCCTTAATGACCCTTAATGACCTGTGATGACCCTTAATGACCCCTGATGACCCTTAATGACCCGTGATGACCCTTAATGACCCCTGATGACCCCTGATGACCCTTAAACACCCCTGATGACCCTTAATGACCCTTAATGATCCCTGATGACCCTTAATGACCCGTGATGACCCTTAATGACCCCTGATGACCCTTAATGACCCCTAATGACCCCTGATGACCCTTAAACACCCCTGATGACCCTTAATGACCCTTAATGACCCCTGATGACCCGTGATGACCCTTAATGACCCCTGATGACCCTTAATGACCCCTAATGACCCCTGATGACCCTTAAACACCCCTGATGACCCTTAATGACCCTTAATGACCCATGATGACCCTTAATGACCCATGATGACCCTTAATGACCCATGATGACCCTTCATGACCCTTAATGACCCCTGATGACCCTTAATGACCCCTGATGACCCTTAATGACCCATGATGACCCTTAATGACCCTTAATGACCCATGATGACCCTTAATGACCCTTAATGACCCCTGATGACCCGTGATGACCCTTAATGACCCTTAATGACCCGTGATGACCCTTAATGACCCCTGATGACCCTTAATGACCCTTAATGACCCCTGATGACTCTTAATGACCCTTAATGACCCGTGATGACCCTTAATGACCCGTGATGACCCTTAATGACCCATGATGACCCTTAATGACCCTTAATGACCCATGATGACCCTTAATGACCCGTGATGACCCTTAATGACCCATGATGACCCTTAATGACCCCTGATGACCCTTAATGACCCGTGATGACCCTTAATGACCTGTGATGACCCCTGATGACCCTTAATGACCCGTGATGACCCTTAATGACCTGTGTTGACCTGTGATGACCCTTAATGACCCGTGATGACCCTTAATGACCCGTGATGACCCTTAATGACCTGTGATGACCCTTAATGACCTGTGTTGACCTGTGATGACCCTTAATGACCCGTGATGACCCTTAATGACCTGTGATGACCCTTAATGACCTGTGTTGACCTGTGGTGACCCTTAATGACCCGTGATGACCCTTAATGACCTGTGATGACCCTTAATGACCTGTGTTGACCTGTGATGACCCTTAATGACCTTTAATGACCCATGGTGACCTGTAATGATCTTTGGTGACCCTTAATGACCTTTAGTGACCTGTGATGACCTGTAATGATCTTTGGTGACCCTTAATGACCTGTGTTGACCTGTGATGACCCTTAATGACCCGTGATGACCCTTAGTGACCTGTGATGACCCTTAATGACCTTTAATGACCTGTGATGATCTGCGGTGACCCTTAATGACCTTTAATGACCCATGGTGACCCTTAATGACCTTTAGTGACCTGTGATGACCTGTAATGACCCGTCATGACCTGTAATGACCTGCGGTGACCCTTAATGACCCGTGATGACCCTTAATGACACACAGTGACCAATAATGACCTGTGATGACCTGGAACCTGGTACGTGGATTTCACAGAACAGACTTCTGGGCTCTGAGAGAACCGAGGGAACAGAAGTAGAACTGGAGTCACAACTGTAACTTCTGTTTCTGTTCAGGTTCCAGTTCCAGAAGAATCTGCGTCGCATCGTGTCTCAGCTCTACATCAGAGACAACTGCCACCCTGTCAAAGCCAGTCTGCTGGTCTGGGTCCAGCTACCCCTCTGGATCAGCTTCTCCCTGGCCCTCCGAAACCTGAGTCTGGATCAGTCTGGTGAGTTTGGATCAGTCTGGGAGTCTGGATCGGTCCAGTCCAGGACCCAGATCTCCTGCCCTAACAGTAAACTGTTTGTTACAGCGCTGCAGTCTGAGCTGGCAGCAGGAGGCGCTCTGTGGTTTCCTGACCTCACCGTACCGGACTCCACCTGGATCCTACCTGTCTGTCTGGGACTCACCAACCTGCTCATCGTGGAGGTCAGTGTGTCCGACAGGTGTGTGATCACCTGACACTGATGTCAGCTGACCATGTCTTCTTCTTCAGGTCTTTTCTCTGCAGAGAGTCAATCCGTCGCGTTTTCAGAACGTTATGACGAACTGCATCAGAGGATTCTCAGTGCTGATGATTCCAATCGCTGCTTCAGTTCCCTCGGTGAGTCCTAGATTTTCTGTCCTGAGAATACATCAGGTTCAGGAGGTGCAGAGGGCTGGATAGTTCTTCAGGAGGCGCAGATTGCAGGCAGGTTCAGGAGGCGCAGAGTGCCGGCAGGTTCAGGAGGCGCAGAGTGCCGGCAGGTTCAGGAGGCGCAGAGTGCCGGCAGGTTCAGGAGGCGCAGAGTGCTGCATGGTTCAGGAGACGCAGGGTGCCTGCAGGTTCATTTAGGTTCAGGAGGCACAGGTCGAGGAGCAGAGTGACTGCAGGTTCAGGCAGGTTGAGGAGGCGCAGGAGGTGGAGGTCGAGGAGCAGAGTGACTGCAGGTTCAGGCAGGTTGAGGAGGCGCAGGAGGTGGAGGTCGAGGAGCAGAGTGACTGCAGGTTCAGGCAGGTTGAGGAGGCGCAGGAGGTGGAGGTCGAGGAGCAGAGTGACTGCAGGTTCAGGCAGGTTGAGGAGGCGCAGGAGGAGTTTACATTCCTCGGCAGGTTTGTTGCTGTGATGTGTTCAGCTGATGAATGTTCCAGCGTGTTGAGTCGTGTTCAGTCTGTATTCAGGTTTTATTTAATGAGCAGATTCTGAGCATCAGGTTGAAACTGGATGTTTAAACATAAAAACCGAATGACTGACTCTCTGACCCCCCCCCCCCCCCCACCTCCCCTCTACCATCCTACCCTCCCCAGTCCATGGCTCTGTACTGGTTCACCTCCAGTCTGGTGGGATTTGGTCACAACCTGCTCCTTCGATCTCCTGCGATCCACAAGATCCTCCAACTCCGAACTCAACGCTCCGATTCCCCGTACAGAGACCTGCTGGCTGCCTTCATCTCCAAATACTACAAATAACAGAGTACTGCAAGTAACAGAGTACTACAAAATAAACACAGAGTACTTCATTTGTACTCAGAGTACATGATATGAGGACTTGGATATTTCACCTCCTGGTCAGACTGTTAATGTCTCTGCAGCCAATCAGAGATTATTGATGATCACAGATCAATATCAACAATTACAACGGGATCATTTATTCTGTTTGAGTCTTTACAAAGGTCCATTTACTAACTTTTTCTGGATCTATCAGTTGCATCTCATGGTCTTCATCAGCAGAGAGTTTTTGTGCCACAAAGTATAACACCTAAACCGTCTCCATGACAACTGAGCAAACTTCAGCCACTGATGAAGACCATGAGAAAAAGTTGGCAAGTGGACTTTGAGTTCAGATGATTTTGTCAAACTAAAGAATAAACCTTGAAATGTCTGTTAAATAATATAAATAAAGTTTTGTGTTAATGAGTTTAAGTCTTTCTGTGCTGTGACACCTTTTCTGTGTAACTGTATATGTATGTATTCAGTATATAAACACACACATATATACAACATACCTGATACAGCTGTGCAGCAGCAGTCAGTAAACATACTGAGAGTTTAATGCAAACAGGAAACGATGCCACAGTAAGAGTTATTTATTCCCACTCTGACAGATAAACTTTAGAAAGATTAAAGACTGAACTTTGTTGTTTGAGATGCTTTTTAACTTTATTCACAGACTTTATTCAGACTTTTTACTCAGTAAAGTCTTCCAGACTGAAGTCATTCTGTGTCGGCACAGAGACAATAACAGGAAGAATAACTTTGTCCTCTGACCCTGAAACATTTCCTGTTTATTATTTTCCCACCGACCAGCTGACGCTCAGCATTCTGCTGAGAACCATCAGAGACAAGAAACGGGTCTATGCTTGTCAATACTGATCTGAACTGGTTTATTTACTGGTCTATACTGGTTTGTTCTGGTCTGGGACAACCCATGAAAAGGAAAGGTGTAATAAAGTCAACTTACCATTTTTCTTTTATCTTTATTGTTCTTTGTTGCATTTGTGAGAAGAAACACCAACACACACTGTTAATGTGCTGATGAACTGATTCTGTTGTAATACAATAGTATAATAATGCTATAATAGTGGTATAATAGTGGTATAATAATGGCATAATAATGATATAATAGTGGTGTAATAATGGCATAATAATGGTATAATAGTGATATAATAGTGGTATAATAATGATATAATAGTGGTGTAATAATGGCATAATAATGGTATAATAGTGGTATAATAGTGGTGTAATAATGATATAATAGTGGTGTAATAATGGCATAATAATGGTATAATAGTGGTATCATAATTACATAATAATGGTATAATAGTGGTATAACAATGGCATAATAATGGTATAATAGTGGTATAACAATGGCATAATAATGGTATAATAATGGTATAATAGTGGTATGATAGTGGTATAATACTGGTATAATAATGGTATAATAATGGCATATTAATGGTATAATAGTGGTATAATAATGGCATAATAATGGTATAATAGTGGTATAACAATGGAATAATAATGGCATAATAGTGGTATAATATTGGTATAACAATGGTATAATAATGGTATAATAGCGGTATAATAGTGGAATAATAATGGAATAAAAGTGGTATAATAATGGTATGATAATGGTATAATAGTGGTACAATAATGGTATAAAAGTGGTATAATAATGATATAATAATGGTATAATAGTGGTACAATAATGGTATAAAAGTGGAATAATAATGGTATAAAAGTGGAATAATCATGGTATAAAAGTGGTATAATAATGATATAATAATGGTATGATAATGGTATAATAATGGTATAATAGTGGAATAATAATGGTATAAAAGTGGTATAATAATGGTATGATAATGGTATGATAATGGTATAATAGTGGTATAATAATGGTATAAAAGTGGATTAATAATGGTATAAAAGTGGAATAATCATGGTATAAAAGTGGTACAATAATGATATAATAATGGTATGATAATGGTATAATAGTGGTATAATAGTGGAATAATAATGGTATAAAAGTGGTATAATAATGGTATGATAATGGTATAATAGTGGTACAATAATGGTATAAAAGTGGTATTTTGTGGTTTATTTTGTTTTCTCCTGATTTATTTAACAGACCTGAATAAAGTTTAAGTTTCACCAGTTTAACACATTTATTATTAATATTAGTGTCATTATGATCAGTTTAACATCATTAATAATAAAGTTATAATGATGTTAATCATGTTGGAGGCGGAGTCAGCAGCTTTAAACTCCCCCCTCCTGCCACCCTGAGCTCAGACCATCAGACCCTCAGCAGAGTCCGGATCAGTGAGTCTCTCAAACCATCAGACCCTCAGCAGAGTCCAGATCAGTGAGTCCCTCTCAGACCACCATGAAGTCTTTTGCTGTCTTTCTGTCTCTGGTTCCGGTGCTCTGGCTCCTCTCGGTCCGGGTCTCGGCGAGTCCAGGCTGTGGACCGTGTGACCCGGCTCAGTGCGCGTCCCTCCCGGCGGAGGGCTGCCCCGCCGGGTCCCTGCTGGACTCCTGCGGCTGCTGCTCCGTGTGCGCCGCCGCGGAGGGAGAGCTGTGCGGCGGTCGCCGCGCGGCAGCGCACCGCTGCGGCGCCGGGCTGGAGTGCGTCAAAACCGACGCGGACAAGAAGAACAAGATGGGAATCTGCGTCTGTAAGAGCAACTATGAAGTGTGCGGCACCGACGGAGAGACATACAGGAACGGCTGCGCACTGAAGAGCGCCAACCTGAAGGCCGAGAGGGACGGCAAAGAGCCAATCAACGTCCAGAACAAGGGACGCTGCGCTACAGGTGAGTCAGGTGAGGCTCAGGTTACAGCTGAGTCTGACTGTCAGGCAGGATATTTAGCACTATTAATGTTTATGAAGTAAATAATGATAGTTAACTTTTTTCTGCACCAACACAGCGTTGAATCAACGTTTACAATAAAACAAAGAAAGTAATAAAAGGATGAAATGAAAAGAGGATTTAAGCCTTCAGATGTGATCAGATGTCAGGAAGTTGCAGGTGAGACAGCCTAAAGCATCGGACAGGAGTCACGTGACTGACTGAAGGTCTCTCAGCTGATCACTTTCTCTCTTTCTGCTCCAATAATCTGAGTCTCTGTGATTCTGCTGTAAGAAGTTCTGATTCATCAGTTATTGATTGATTATTATGACTGATGAACAGCTGATAACACTGCGGAGCCTCAGATAGGCCTTGAGGGAGGCCACAAAGACCTGAACCCCTCAGAACTGTAAGACCAGTCCAGAATATTATGGTCCACAGCATCGAGTGCAGCTGATCTAACAGGAAACCACAGACAGACTTTAACTCTACAACAGGCCTGAATCTTTAATAATAATATACTGAGATACTATCTGATGGTGTCTGTGGTTTAACTGGAGCTGCAGAACAAGATGGATTCATTATCGTTAAAAGTTTCCCTGCTAAACAGTAAAAAGTGCTGTGATGAGAGTCAGTACTCAGATTCACTGCGTTTAATTCATTAGAAACAGAAACAGATGGAGGGACACTGATATATATGTGTGTGTGTGTATATATATATATATATATATATATATATATATATATATATACATACATACATACATACATATACATGCATATATGTATATATATGTACATACATATATATGCATATATGTATGTACATATACACACACACACACACACACATATACATCATCAGTACAAATACATCAACATATATATATGTTGATGTATTTGTACTGTATATATATATATATAGTGATGCATTTGAACTGTATATATATATATATATATATATGTTGATGCATTTGAACTGTATATATATATATAGTGATGCATTTGAACTGTATATATACTGTTTGCTGCTGCAGATGCAGCTGAGAGTCGGACAGGAACCGACTGATGTCGTCTCAGCTGATAATCCTCTGACTGCACATTCATCCTTCTCCAAACACAAACGCTGTTTTCACTGAATTCCTTTCTAGATGAAAATCCACACTGAGCGTGCTCAGACAATCCACACTGAGCGCGCTCAGACAATCCACACTGAGCGCGCTCAGACAATCCACACTGAGCATGCTCAGACAAACTGAATTCCTCTGAGGTCACCAAGGATTTACTGACTCTGACCTGTTTCATCCTGTTTGATGCTGACGGAGGCTCCTCACTTTAATCTGACCTTTCTGTCTGTCTGCAGCTCCGCTGATCGTCACTCCTCCAGGTGAGGTGTTCAATGTGAGCGGCTCTCAGGTGTTTCTGAGCTGTGAGGCGGTGGGCGTGCCGACACCCGTCCTCACCTGGAAGAAGGTGAGTATCTCTGTAACATAAATCTCACCTGTCCTCTGTCCCGCCATCTCACCTGTCCTCTGTTCCGCCATCTCACCTGTCCTCTGTTCCGCTGCATCACCTGTCCTCTGTCCCGCTATGTCACCTGTCCTCTGTCCCGCCACGTCACCTGTCCTCTGTCCCGCCATCTCACCTGTCCTCTGTCCCGCCACGTCACCTGTCCTCTGTCCTGCCATCTCACCTGTCCTCTGTCCCGCCACGTCACCTGTCCTCTGTCCCGCCATCTCACCTGTCCTCTGTCCCGCTATGTCACCTGTCCTCTGTCCCACCATCTCACCTGTCCTCTATCCCGCTATGTCACCTGTCCTCTGTCCCGCCATCTCACTTGTCCTCTGTCCCGCCATCTCACCTGTCCTCTGTCCCGCTATGTCACCTGTCCTCTGTCCCACCATCTCACCTGTCCTCTGTCCCGCTATGTCACCTGTCCTCTGTCCCGCCATCTCACTTGTCCTCTGTCCCGCCATCTCACCTGTCCTCTGTCCCGCCATCTCACCTGTCCTCTGTCCCGCTATGTCACCTGTCCTCTGTCCCACCATCTCACCTGTCCTCTGTCCCGCTATGTCACCTGTCCTCTGTCCCACCATCTCACCTGTCCTCTGTCCCGCCATCTCACCTGTCCTCTGTCCCGCCATCTCACCTGTCCTCTGTCCCGCTATGTCACCTGTCCTCTGTCACGCCGTGTCACCTGTCCTCTGTCACGCCGTGTCACCTGTCCTCTGTCTTTCCATCTCACCTGTCCTTTGTCCCGCCATCTCACCTTCCAGAAAGTGGAAGTTTGTTCTCTGCAGGTCTCAGAAACAATCCGACACATGAAGCTTAAAAATAACAATAACATTCATCATGTTTTATTTTCTACCCAAATAATCAGAGTCTGCAGAGCCTCCAGTATGAATGTTTTCATTGCAGCTGATGATCCAAGTCAAATGGAAACTTCAGAGGGTTAAAAACAGACAAATGCTGCTGATTGGCTGACATCACCTGCAGCCTCAGGTGTTCAGGTGTTCAGGTGTTCAGGTGTCAGCAGCTTTTTCTCTGCAAGTTCAGACAGTTTGAAATTACACCGAGTGTAATTTTCCAAAACAGTCGGAAACAAGACGAAGCCTGTTAGTGAGAAAAATGTTCAAATCTGTTAATTCTAACAGCTTCATCACACGTAATACGTGAAATGATGATGAAGATGATGAAGATCATATATTTAAAAGGAATGTAGATAATGATCCAGTTCAGGGATTATCACTTTATATTCACACATCATTAGTAATGATGGCGATTAGATTAACCGAGAGTTTTGATGTTGGGTTTAAGTTATACATCTGACAGATTAATAACAATAATCTTTACTTGCATAAATGAATTATTGCCAAACAAAGACTGGAACTAAACGATGCAAAGAGGAATAATCTGACATCATCAGATCAGAGGTTTCAGGACTGTTTTCACATCACTTTGTTGTTTCAACAAGAAGCAGAAGGTGGCGACTCAGCAAGTGTTGAGTCTCATATTTAAGCCCTGAAAGTAAAAGTCATCGTTGGGTCTTGTTGTTTAAGGTCAAATTTGAGCAAGTATGTAGGGAATTGCAAAAAAAACACTGATCTAATGATGATGTTGAGAACAAATGGAGACTAATTAAGGCTAAAATGAATGAAGCAAGGGACAAGTTCGTACCAATCAGTAAAATCAGGCCTCTGGATAAAAAACATTAATTAACCCTTTGCCAATATTACAATAAGGAAAATGAAAGAAAAGAATAACCCAGAGCTGCAACACTGAGTCCCCAAACACAGAGACTGAAAAAGCAGAAATATTGACAGAATCCTTCAGTATTCACCCGATGATGACGATGATGGTGATGATGATCATGATGATGATCATGATGATGATGGTGGGTGTTCTCCTTCAGGTTCTTAATGGGGGGAAGCAGAAGATGGAACTTCTTCCTGGAGACAGAGACAACCTGGCAATTCAGACCAGAGGAGGACCCGAGAAACATGAAGTAACCGGCTGGGTGCTGGTAAGTGTTAACAACCAATGTGTAATGAGGTTTAATGAGGTTTAATGAGGTGTAATGAGGTTTAATGAGGTGTAATGAGGTGTAATGAGGTTTAATGAGGTGTAATGAGGTTTAATGAGGTTTAATGAGGTGTAATGAGGTGTAATGAGGTGTAATGAGGTGTAACGAGGTGTAATGAGGTTTAATGAGGGGTAATGAGGTGTAATGAGGGGTAATGGGTGTAATGAGGTTTAATGAGGTGTAATGAGGTTTAATAAGGGGTAATGGGGTGTAATGAGGTTTAATGAGGTGTAATGAGGTTTAATGAGGTGTAATGAGGTTTAATGAGGTTTAATCAGGTGTAATGAGGTTTAATCAGGTCTAATGAGGGTTAATGAGGTGTAATGAGGTGTAATGAGGTGTAATGAGGTTTAATGAGGTTTAATGAGGTGTAATGAGGTTTAATGAGGTTTAATGAGGTTTAATGAGGTGTAATGAGGTTTAATGAGGTTTAATGAGGTTTAGTGAGGTGTAATGAGGTTTAATGAGGTTTAATCAGGTGTAATGAGGTTTAATCAGGTCTAATGAGGGTTAATGAGGTGTAATGAGGTGTAATGAGGTTTAATGAGGTTTAATGAGGTTTAGTGAGGTCTAATGAGGGTTAATGAGGTGTAATGAGGTGTAATGAGGTGTAATGAGGTTTAATGAGGTTTAGTCAGGTGTAATGAGGTTTAATGAGGTGTAATGAGGTTTAATGAGGTTTAATGAGGTTTAGTCAGGTGTAATGAGGTTTAGTCAGGTGTAATGAGGTTTAATGAGGTTTAGTCAGGTGTAATGAGGTTTAGTGAGGTTTAATGAGGTTTAATCAGGTGTAATGAGGTTTAGTCAGGTGTAATGATGTTTAGTGAGGTTTAATGAGGTTTAGTCAGGTGTAATGAGGTTTAGTGAGGTTTAATGAGGTTTAGTCAGGTGTAATGAGGTTTAGTCAGGTGTAATGAGGTTTAATGAGGTTTAGTCAGGTGTAATGAGGTTTAGTGAGGTTTAATGAGGTGTAATGAGATGTAATGAGGTGTAATGAGGTTTAATGAGGTTTAGTGAGGTGTAATGAGGTTTAATGAGGTTTAGTGAGGTGTAATGAGGTTTAATGAGGTTTAGTGAGGTGTAATGAGGTTTAGTGAGGTTTAGTGAGGTGTAATGAGATGTAATGAGGTGTAATGAGGTTTAATGAGGTTTAGTGAGGTGTAATGAGGTTTAATGAGGTTTAGTGAGGTGTAATGAGGTTTAGTGAGGTTTAATCAGGTTTAATCAGGTGTAATGAGGTTTAATGAGGTTTAGTGAGGTTTAGTGAGGTGTAATGAGGTTTAGTGAGGTTTAATGAGGTTTAGTGAGGTGTAATGAGGTTTAGTGAGGTTTAGTCAGGTGTAATGAGGTTTAATGAGGTTTAGTGAGGTTTAATGAGGTTTAGTGAGGTGTAATGAGGTTTAGTAAGGTTTAGTCAGGTGTAATGAGGTTTAGTGATGTTTAGTGAGGTTTAGTGAGGTGTAATGAGGTTTAATGAGGTTTAGTGAGGTGTAATGAGGTTTAATCAGGTGTAATGAGGTTTAATGAGGTTTAGTGAGGTTTAATGAGGTTTAGTGAGGTGTAATGAGGTTTAGTGAGGTTTAGTCAGGTGTAATGAGGTTTAGTGATGTTTAATGAGGTTTAGTCAGGTGTAATGAGGTTTAATGAGGTTTAGTGAGGTGTAATGAGGTTTAATCAGGTGTAATGAGGTTTAGTGAGGTTTAGTGAGGTGTAATGAGGTTTAATCAGGTGTAATGAGGTTTAATGAGGTTTAGTGAGGTGTAATGAGGTTTAATCAGGTGTAATGAGGTTTAGTGAGGTATAATGAGGTTTAATCAGGTATAATGAGGTTTAATCAGGTGTAATGAGGTTTAATCAGGTGTAATGAGGTTTAGTGAGGTATAATGAGGTTTAATCAGGTATAATGAGGTTTAATCAGGTGTAATGAGGTTTAATCAGGTGTAATGAGGTTTAATCAGGTGTAATGAGATGTAATGAGGTGTAATGAGATGTAATGAGGTGTAATGAGGTTTAATGAGGTTTAGTGAGGTGTAATGAGGTTTAATCAGGTGTAATGAGGTTTAATGAGGTTTAGTGAGGTGTAATGAGGTTTAGTGAGGTTTAATCAGGTTTAATCAGGTGTAATGAGGTTTAATGAGGTTTAGTGAGGTTTAGTGAGGTGTAATGAGGTTTAGTGAGGTTTAATGAGGTTTAGTGAGGTATAATGAGGTGTAATGAGGTTTAATCAGGTTTAATGAGGTGTAATGAGGTGTAATGAGATGTAATGAGGTGTAATGAGGTTTAATGAGGTTTAGTGAGGTGTAATGAGGTTTAATCAGGTGTAATGAGGTTTAATGAGGTTTAGTGAGGTGTAATGAGGTTTAGTGAGGTTTAATCAGGTTTAATCAGGTGTAATGAGGTTTAATGAGGTTTAGTGAGGTTTAGTGAGGTGTAATGAGGTTTAGTGAGGTTTAATGAGGTTTAGTGAGGTGTAATGAGGTTTAGTGAGGTTTAGTCAGGTGTAATGAGGTTTAATGAGGTTTAGTGAGGTTTAATGAGGTTTAGTGAGGTGTAATGAGGTTTAGTAAGGTTTAGTCAGGTGTAATGAGGTTTAGTGATGTTTAGTGAGGTTTAGTGAGGTGTAATGAGGTTTAATGAGGTATAGTGAGGTGTAATGAGGTTTAATCAGGTGTAATGAGGTTTAATGAGGTTTAGTGAGGTTTAATGAGGTTTAGTGAGGTGTAATGAGGTTTAGTGAGGTTTAGTCAGGTGTAATGAGGTTTAGTGATGTTTAATGAGGTTTAGTCAGGTGTAATGAGGTTTAATGAGGTTTAGTGAGGTGTAATGAGGTTTAATCAGGTGTAATGAGGTTTAATGAGGTTTAGTGAGGTGTAATGAGGTTTAATCAGGTGTAATGAGGTTTAATGAGGTTTAGTGAGGTGTAATGAGGTTTAATCAGGTGTAATGAGGTTTAGTGAGGTATAATGAGGTTTAATCAGGTATAATGAGGTTTAATCAGGTGTAATGAGGTTTAATCAGGTGTAATGAGGTTTAATCAGGTGTAATGAGGTTTAGTGAGGTATAATGAGGTTTAATCTGGTGTAATGAGGTTTAATCAGGTGTATTGAGGTTTAATGAGGTTTAGTGAGGTGTAATGAGGTTTAATGAGGTGTAATGAGGTGTAATGAGGTTTAATGAGGTATAATGAGGTTTAATGAGGTTTAGTGAGGTGTAATGAGGTTTAATCAGGTGTAATGAGGTGTAATGAGGGTTAGGTTTAGAAACGTAAAATGTATCTCCATGGAAACGCTGGAGGCCTTCAGACGGTCTCTGAGCGTATTTTATCCTGTCGTGGTCCAGCAGCCTGAAGACATCTGGGTTCAGACAATATGAACCGTAACCTCCAGGAAGTGATGTCACATCTTCAGCTCTCTGTTGGACCAATCAACTGCTCCCTCATTTGTTTCAGATCTCGCCGCTCACCAAAGACGAGGAAGGTTCCTATGAGTGTCACGCCACCAACTCCAAAGGCCAGGCGTCAGCTGTCGGAGCCATTCACGTGGTCGAGTCCATTGATGACATCATCGTCAAGAAAGGTAACGCCAAACAAACAAACACCACAACAACCTCATTTACAAACAAACACCACAACGACCTCATTGACAAACAAACACCACAACAACCTCATATACAAACAAACAAACACCACAACAACCTCATATACAAACAAACAAACACCACAACAACCTCATATACAAACAAACAAACACCACAACAACCTCATATACAAACAAACAAACAAACACCACAACCTCATATACAAACAAACAAACACCACAACAACCTCATTAACAAACAAACAAACAGATATCCTGATTGTTGGAGGTTTTTTACTGGTTTCCAGTGTTTTCCTCCCATCCTTCCTCTGACTGATGATGTCATTTCCTTTCAGTGACGAAGGACGACGAGCTGTGATCAGCTGATCAGAAGATCATCACCAGAATCTCATCTGAAGATGTTTTAACTGTCAGTGAAATGATCTTTTTATTTCTTATTCTGTCCGAGTTTGTTTCTTTTCCGATTCAAGCAGATTTAATAGATTCAGATAAATCTTTTCTTTCTTTTTTGAATTAAATTTTTCATTTTAATGTTTTTTTTTATCACATTTTTTAAATCTTCGCTGATCTCAGAGCAGCAGAGTTCAACTGGAATCAGTTGGGCTTTATTTTGGAAAGATTTCAATCCAGTTTGAGGATTAAACCATTGATGGCAGTCAACGTCGCAACGGCACTGATGCCGGTCACCGTAGCAACGGATGCCGGTCACCGTGGCAACGGCACTGATGCGGATCTAAATATTAAACTCTGATTAAAGTGAACTTGTCTCTGGAACATCTGATGTTTGTCATTAAATGTTGACCGTAATAATCAAATATATCTGCTGTTTAACTGCAGCTTCTACTTTTTCTGTTTGTATTTTTACTGCAGAATCAATAAAGACTTAAATGTGAATCAGGTGACGTTTTATTTTACAGATGTTTAATTTACTGACAAGTTTTCTGATAACAATTTGTACAAACTGTTAAAAAAGAAAATCCATTTAAATTGAATAAATATTGTTTCATTGATCATTTATCACAAAACCATATGATCTCTGGAAGTTTTACCTGCTGAACATGTTTCCATTTCCTGTGTGAATGCTGACAGCCAAAACAAATCACAAAGTCCTGCTAAAATACTACAGACGTGTTCAACATCCCCATCTGTACAACTCTGCAGAGTTTGGTTACCATGACATACATTAAAGAGATACGGCAGTTAATAAGTAGTATGGTGGTGTTATATTAATGACCACATGGTGGCGCTATGTCAACAGAACTGCAGAAATATCATGTTATAATGTTACAGTAGCGCCCCCTGTAGACAGAACTGTATGAAATGTTACACATTTGTTTAGTGTGACTGTACGTACAACGTTCCCAAATTTAGTTGCAATCCAGTTGAGTATTGGAGAGTTATGACCTGTTAAGTGCATCAGGCCACGCCTTCGAAAGTTTGGTAACCAATTACAGACAAACGGTAAGTGACAACAAACACAAACTTTTCATTTTTGTTCGGGTTCCTCTAAATATGGTCTGTACTAAGTTTGGTGAAGATTAGATGAAATATTTGCCAACAGAAGCTGAAAATGTGTTTACCAAAAAAATCCAAAATGGCGGAAAGATTTTAGGCAGAAATGGGCGTGGCCTACATCAGGCTAAACGGGATCATCCAAGGAACACAGTGTACAAATAGTGATTTGATTTACCTCACGGGTCATGAGTTATTAACCAAAATGTAAAACACGTAATAAGTGACCACATGGTGGCGCTGTTGGTATCATGTTTTAATATGTTCAGCATTTCAACATGAGACACCTGAACATCAAGTATGAACACTGCAGCACTTTTAGTTTTTTTAGAACTTTCAAACATTCCTCCCATTGACTTTCCATTATACATTTTAATATTTTAAAACATTACACTGGAATATGCTAGAAAGAAGAAAAGCAACAGCATAAATGTGCTTAAAGAGCTGAATGTTTCAATGTTTGAATGATTTCTGTCACTGAAAGTTTGCAGAAGTAGAAAGCTTGTAAAAAAAATATACAGAAGAATAATAAACAAAGATTTGAAGAACAAAAGTGTGAATGCTTTCAGTATTCACACTAATAAGCACATAAAATACTGTGTAAGATTGAAATAATTAATTCAGAAGTTAAATAGATTAAGTCTGTAAACAACAGTATATACTTTTCATTTATGGTTCAGATCCCACGACCTCTGACTGACCTTTGACCCCTGACCGAGCGGGTCATGACCTGAACAGACAGTTCAGTGTTTTGTGTTTTGGCCATGGATGTATAATAAGAGCTGATACGGCGCTGCGGATCACTCTTGCTGCCAGTTTCTCCTTGTGGTCACTGGTGGTACTGCAGCGGAAAAAGCATTTTATATGAACATTTTAGACCTCCGTTATAAAAGACGTCTGAAAAACTGTAGACAAGACGCCTCCAACTGTAAATAATGTCAATTATTACTCTCCATTATGAACTTTTGATCCATGGAGGTTTCCATGATAGATTACATCCGTTGGACATTTATGATGACCTTGATTTATACTCGCACTTTTGTTTTCCACAAGCGGAGATACAACGGATTACCGACCTGCTGGCAGCTGACCTGCAACATGACACGGACAGAAACGGTGCCCTCAGTCCTTCCCTACAATTGTGTCTGGCTCTAAGATATTTTGCCACAGGATCATTTCAAAACTTGGTTGGTGATTCAATTCAAGCGCATCAATCAATCAATCAATCAATTTTTATTTATATAGCGCCATATCACAACAGAAGTCATCTCAAGGCACTTTTCACATAGAGCAGGTCAAGACCGAACTCTTTAATTTACAGAGACCCAACAATTCCCCCATGAGCAGCACTTGGCGACAGCGGTAAGGAAAAACTCCCCTTTAACGGGTAGAAACCTCAAGCAGAACCCGGCTCTTGGTGGGCGGCCATCTGCTTTGACCGGTTGGGTTGAGAGAGAGAAAGAAAGGGGGGGGGGGGGGCAGAAGAACAACAATCATAACAACAATGACAATGACAGAGCAGCAGCCAGGGAAGGACACCATCAGGACTGTGAAGGACCGCGAAGGCTCGGCCCAGAACCCAGGGTTTCCTGTGAGATGAGAAAGCACAAAAAAACTCTGAGAAGCAAAGTTAGTGACATGCATTGATGTTACATGAATGCATACAGATGGAGAGGAGGAGGAGGAGAGAGGAGCTCAGTGCATCATGGGAAGTCCCCCAGCAGTCTAGGCCTATAGCAGCATAACTAAGAGCTGATCCAAGGCGAGCCTGGTCGGCCCTAACTATAAGCTTTATCAAAAAGGAAAGTATTTCTAGTTTTAGTCAGTACACATGCAGAAAGTCAGTACACATGCAGAAAGTCAGTACACATGCAAAAAAATGTTTATTTAGTAGGCCTACTGTAAACACAACAACACAATGTTTGAAATATAAAACTCAACACCGGAGGGCCGACTCCTCCGGTCAACACTCAGCAGTTTACCTGAAAGATAAGGAACTCTTTTGAGGACAACAACATACATATTGTGGAGAGGGAGGACAGGTGGTCTGAAACAGGAGTGAAGGATGCCATCTATGTCAAAGTAGAGAAACCATCCCTCAACAGAGGAGGAGGTCTATGACACCACTTATCCTCCACCTACAATGCGCCATTCACATTTGGCCTCATGTGACTACTCCTACAACTGTGGTTTACACCTGGCCTCAGGTGACTCCAACGACTCTAATGACTCTAACAGCCAGGAGCACTAACGAACCAAGTGGTATCAATGACCTTGATAACGACCCTACAGTAGTTTAATACCTGGTACTCCCCACCACTCAGCTAGAACTGAAGAAGCCCCTTGAATGAGAGGAGAAACGTCTTCAAGTATTTTCAACCAAACCCGGTTGCCCTCGATTCAACCCTCCTTGGATAACGATGACCTGGATGACTGAGAGTCTTCACAGACATCAACGCTGAGAACACGAGAATGTGCATTGATTTACTGACTGCTCCTAACATCATCGTTTTCACTTTCTTCTCTTGAAACTCTCTGACTTTTCTCTGTGAAGTTTGTTCCAACAAACTCTCTTAAACTGAATAAATCTCTCTTTAGAGCCTGATGAATATCAGCTGTCCATGAGGAGCTGAACGTCCCTGAGATTTCATCCTAACATGTCCATATAAGGCAACCTGTTCCACTCCGTTTGAGTTTCATTCAAAGAAATGTTCCCAAAGAGTGAAAACAAGAATCAGGAACCAGCAGACACATTTATCAGTGTGTATGAACCAGTGTCACTCCTTCCAGAGTTTTTTTTGTGATTATTGAGGCCAAAAATGTTGATTTTGCAGCAGCTCTTCTAAAAAAAAATTGTGATACAATTTGTAATGTAATTGTAAAATATGTGCTCTTGTTAAATTGTAAAATTACAGGAATTGGGAAAAATTGCAAACAAAGGAAAATAATGCATTTAAAAAAAAAAAACTACTACCAATGAAGAGTCAATGAAGAGTCAATGAAGAGTCATACATATGCCTAATCACAAGTCTTGGTAATTTTGCAAACTCTCACAAATATTGCAGAGATTTCTTGAATTTGCATTAGTTATTGGAACTGCAAAATCACAATTTTAAGGAGGGACTGATCAGTAATCACATAAGAGGAGCTGAAACAATCAGAAAATATGAATCATCAAGCAGCTGTACTGTGACAGAAATAAAGAGGAAACACAACATGATACTGCAGAGAGACACAGAGGCAGCTGTTAACTGCCCACAGGTCAATCTTCTATTTGATTAGTTGTTGTTGTTGTCGTTGTTGTTGTTGTCCTCTACCCTTTCAAGCGTCTTCTGGCACGTGTCAGGCCGTCATTGTAAATGAGAAACTGTTCTTAATGTCTTGCCTGGTTAAAAAAAAAAGGTTAAATAAATGAAAAAATAAAAAATCCGCAAGCATGAAGATGAACAGAGGTTTGGTTTTACATTTTATTTGATCATATTTAAACTCTAAGACTTTATGAGTTCAGGTCAGATGAGAAACTCTGTTCATGTCTGTTCATGACTTATATGTCAGCTTCATTTGAATGTGCCAAGAAGCACTTGTACCAACAGATTTGTTCTAAAGAGACATGTACGAGTGATTTTAAGAACATTTGTGGCATTCATCAATTTTCCCTGAGGTACAAAGAAACGTACAAGTTCAGAGCTGTCGAACGAGTCCTGAACAGACAGTCTGACTTTCTTCACAAGGACAGAAACACTTGTGTTAATCTGGATGAATTTAGAGTTTAAATATGATACCAAAGTCAGCTGAAATACTAAAAAGAAATTTATGTAAAAATTAATATTCTGCTCACCATATTATCATCATCATGGCTGCCATTTTGTTTTTCGGGAATTTTATTTTCAAATTTTAGATTTAACAAGACATAAAAAACCCACACATAAAATCACACAAACATGGCTCTAAATCAATTTTATTTCATTCAGTTATTTATTTATATAGTGCCAAATCACATCAAAACTCATCTCAGGGCACTTTTCACATAGAGCAGGTCGAGACCGAACTCTTTACTTTACAGAGACCCAACAATTCCTCCATGAGCAGCACTTGGCGACAGCGGGAAGGAAAAACTCCCCTTTAACGGGTAGAAACCTCAAGCAGACCCCGGCTCTTGGTGGGCGGCCATCTGCTTTGACCGGTTGGGTTGAGAGAGAGAAAGAGAGAGGGAAGGGGGGGGGGGGGCAGAATAACAACAATCATAACAATAACAATAAGCAGCAACAGCCAGGGAAGGATGCCATCAGGACTGTGAAGGACCGCGAAGGTTCGGCCCAGAACCCAGGGTTTCCTGTGAGATGAGAAAGCACAAAAAACTCCGGGGAAGAAGCAAAGTTAGTGACATGCATTGATGTTACATGAATACATACAGATGGAGAGGAGGAGGAGGAGAGAGGAGCTCAGTGCATCATGGGAAGTCCCCCAGCAGTCTAGGCCTATAGCAGCATAACTAAGGGCTGATCCAAGGCGAGCCTGGTCGGCCCTAACTATAAGCTTTATCAAAAAGGAAAGTTTTTAGCCTACTCTTAAACATAGAGAGGGTGTCTGCACCCCGGACCCAATCTGGAAGATGGTTCCACAGGAGAGGAGCCTGATAGCTGAAGGCTCTGCCTCCCATTCTACTTTTAAAGACTGTAGGAACCACCAGTAAGCTGCATACTGGGAGCGCAGTGTTCTAGTGGAATAATACGGTACTATGAGCTCTTCAAGATATGATGGTGTCTGACCATTAAGGGCTTTGTAAGTTAGGAGAAGGATTTTAAATTCTATTCTAGATTTTACAGGAAGCCAATGCAGTGAAGCTAAAATGGGAGAAATGTGGTCTCTTTTTCTAGTTTTAGTCAGAACACGTGCAGCTGCGTTCTGGACCAGCTGGAGAGTCTTTAGAGACTTGTTAGGGCAGCCTGATAATAAGGAATTGCAATAATCCAGCCTAGAAGTAACAAATGCGTGAACTAGTTTTTCTGCATCTTTTAGGGACAGGATGTGATTTTTGTGATATTACGTAAGTGAAAAAAGGCAGTCCTTGAGATTTGATTTATGTGGGAGTTAAAGGACATATCCTGATCAAAGATAACTCCCAGATTCCTTACGGTGGTGCTGGAGGCCAGGGTAATGCCATCCAGAGTAGCTTTATCATTAGATAATGTGTTTCTAAGGTGTTTAGGGCCAAACACAATAACTTCAGTTTTATCTGAGTTTAGTAGCAGAAAATTGCAGGTCATCCAGGTCTTTATGTCGTTAAGGCATGTTTGGAGTTTGTTTAACTGATTGGGTTCATCAGACTTCATTGATAAATATAATTGGGTGTCATCTGCATAACAATGAAAATTTATGGAGTGTTTCCTAATAATATTACCTAAAGGAAGCATATATAAGGTGAATAGAATTGGTCCAAGTACAGAACCTTGTGGAACTCCATGTCTAACTTTTGCCTTCATGGAGGATTCATCATTAACATGTACAAACTGAAATCGGTCTGATAAATAGGACTTAAACCAGCTTAATGCAGTTCCTTTAATGCCAATTAAATGTTCCAGTCTCTGCAAAAGGATTTGATGATCAATTGTGTCGAATGCAGCACTAAGATCTAACAGGACAAGTATAGAGACAGGTCTGTGATTAAAGCTCTGTCACTTTGCCTTTTAAAGTCAGCTCTGAGTGTCTCAGGATGGTCTCTGAGCCGTTTGCTTCTGTATTTCTTCCTCCCTGCTTCATTAGTCATATCCTCTGGGTAGTGGATCACCAGACTATCTAGACTTCATCTATCTGTTTGTAGTTGTTTTGGGTCCATTTTGCCAACCGAGAAAAAACAGTTGGTGCTGTTACCAGTTAGTTTGCTAGGTAGCTAGCTTCTTCCAAAATTTGGTTTGTTCATTTTAGTTTGCTGGCTTATCAGATTGACATGAAACTTGCCCACTTTGTTCCCAAATTCTTTATGTCTAATTTAATCCAAAACCTGCCATTAAACTTGATCTAAAAGCAATTAAATTATTTGCTTAAGTAGAGCTCATGTTTTCTGTTGTTTCTTCGTTCCGTTGCCTAGCAACTGTCTTCCTGTCTCTCTGTCTGTCTTCCTGTCTCTCTGCCATTAGCTGATAAGCAGGTTTCCTGTCTGTGGAACACAGTAATAATGATTATTAGAACCATGAGGTGGCTCTAGTTTGTTATTAGGTTGTTCTACTGTTCATTCAAAAGGTTCAACAAGTCATTGAGTAGGTTCTTGTAATTACTGTGATTACTAGCGGTTCTAGAGGTCCATTAGGTGGTTCCAGTCAGCTTTAATTAGTCCTCAGTGAGGAGGACAGAATAGAATAGAATAGAATACAATACAATAGAATACAATAGAATACAATAGAATAGAATATATCTTTATTGTCCACCAGGATGGAAAATTGTCTTTGGTTCACCAAAACAAAGTTCTAGGGGTCCATAATATTGCTACTGCTATTGCTGCTGTTATTGTTATTGTTATGATTGTTGTTATTCTGTCCCCCTCCCCTTCTCCCCTCTTTCTCTCTCTCTCTCAACCCAACCAGTCAAAGATGGCCGCCCACCAAGAGCCGGGGTCTGCTTGAGGTTTCTAACCGTTAAAGGGGAGTTTTTCCTTCCCGCTGTCGCCAAGTGCTGCTCATGGGGGAATTGTTGGGTCTCTGTAAATTAAAGAGTTCGGTCTTGACCTGCTCTATGTGAAAAGTGCCTTGAGATGACTTTTGTTGTGATTTGGCGCTGTATAAATAAAAATTGATTGATTGATTGAATTGATTAATATCCCTTTAGTGATGGGGATCCCTGGACTCCACTTCGAGAACCACTGCTCTAAAGGTTTCTTATTTTTTGTTTTTGTGGTCAGTAAGAAGGTTCTTGGGTTGTTAGGTGGTTCTGAAGTGGCTGTAGCAGGGCATTAGGTGGTTGTATATGTCCTTCAGGGTTCCTGTAGGTGGTTTTAGTGGTGCTTCAAAGCTCTTTGGTGGTCACTGTGGAGGTTCTAGAGCTCCTTTAAGAGGTTCTATGGGTCCTTCATATGATCATGGCTGTCAGTGGGACCTCTGAGTCTTTCTCATGTGGAACATTCAGAGTCATCACACTGAAAACAAACACTTGAGTTTATGTTTCAGTGTTTTTCATTCAGTAAATATTATCTGATCACTTTAATAAATTCAAGGTTCTGTTTGAAACTCAGAAGTGTTGATTGGACTCTTGGTTGTGTTTGAATGTTCATAATGCTGCAGCTTACTCTGCAGTTTACCTCTGAGGGGTTTTATGTTCCCGTATACACATTTAACCCTTTACATTATGGTTCATGATTTCAAATTAATATTTAATCAATTAAATAAATAAAAAGATTGACGTGAACCTGCTGCTGTATTTACTCTCTGTGTCCAGCAGGTGTCAGTACTGACCAATCAGAGGCTGACAGGTCATCACCTCTTTCTTCATCTCTTTCCATCCTTCCTCTTCATGATTCACTCAGACACACTTAATCAATGTTTAGAGAAACAACATAAGTTCATAATTCATTTTTATTTATTATAACTCTTATTTTATTTTGTTCTCAGTTCACATTATTTTATTTATGAATCTGTTTTCTAACCCTGCTTACAAATACACGATAACTCTGCTTTGTGTTATATTTAAACCACATATTTATCAACAACTCAATAACCCAAAGCCTCTGTCATTACTTTACTGTTTGCAGCTGCATATCATAACATACCTGGAGAATATTCAGGTTACAGAGTACTAAAGGTACCCAATATTTAAATGTCCAGTTGTTGCTCTCTTGGTCCTTGTTTTCTTCCACTGAACCTTCATTAAAGTATTTTATTGGAACAAAATTATACTTTAGACAACAGGCTGTATTATAAAGTTTCACCCATCAGCGCACAAAGAAACTGCCAGATGTCATCGATACACTGGAAAAATAAATATCACATATTTAAATAAATAGATATTTATCACAAATGAAGTATTAATGAAAAACAGACTCAAAAACTGATGAAACACTGAAAAAGACTGTTAATAAAGAATCAAATAAAAATCTGTCACTGAGGAGAAATCAGATCAGTTTTTGTTTTATTGTGATTTTATATATGTTACATATTTTTGTTGTAAATTTCTTTCTTTTTTTTTAATATTATTTATGATTACTTAATTCTTTGTATATTTTTACTGTTATGAACCACAACAACCTGTGCAAACATACTTGGAAATAAACCTGATTCTGATTATAAGTCTTAATTGGTAATCAATAAAGACTGATGACTGGTTCTGGTGCTGCAGTTCTGGTGCTGCAGTTCTGGTGTTGAGGTTCTGGTGCTGCGGTTCTGGTGTTGAGGTTCTGGTGCTGAGGTTCTGGTGCTGCGGTTCTGGTGCTGAGGTTCTGGTGTTGAGGTTCTGGTGTTGAGGTTGTGGTGCTGTGGTTCTGGTGTTGAGGTTGTGGTGTTGAGGTTCTGGTGCTGCGGTTCTGGTGTTGAGGTTCTGGTGCTGAGGTTATGGTGCTGCGGTTCTGGTGCTGAGGTTCTGGTGTTGAGGTTCTGGTGTTGAGGTTGTGGTGTTGAGGTTCTGGTGCTGTGGTTCTGGTGTTGAGGTTCTGGTGTTGAGGTACTGATGCTGAGGTACTGGTGCTGAGGTTCTGGTGTTGAGGTTCTGGTGTTGAGGTACTGGTGTTGAGGTACTGGTGCTGAGGTTCTGGTGTTGAGGTTCTGGTGCTGAGGTTCTGGTGCTGCGGTTCTGGTGCTGAGGTTCTGGTGTTGAGGTTCTGGTGTTGAGGTTGTGGTGCTGTGGTTCTGGTGTTGAGGTTGTGGTGTTGAGGTTCTGGTGCTGCGGTTCTGGTGTTGAGGTTCTGGTGCTGAGGTTATGGTGCTGCGGTTCTGGTGCTGAGGTTCTGGTGTTGAGGTTCTGGTGTTGAGGTTGTGGTGTTGAGGTTCTGGTGCTGTGGTTCTGGTGTTGAGGTTCTGGTGTTGAGGTACTGATGCTGAGGTACTGGTGCTGAGGTTCTGGTGTTGAGGTTCTGGTGTTGAGGTACTGGTGTTGAGGTACTGGTGCTGAGGTTCTGGTGTTGATGTTCTGGTGTTGAGGTACTGGTGTTGAGGTTCTGGTGTTGAGGTTCTGGTGTTGAGGGAAAACTTCCTTCATAAAGATCTTCCAGTACTTTAATTAAACTGACGGTCTGATACGGAGCCTGCGGTTTAACCAGATTATTATTGTTCATTTAGAAATCAAACCACAGACTGACTGACTGGTTCCCGGCAAGTATCGCGACAGTTCATCCAAATCTCAGCTGTCTAAACATGAACATATCGCTCGCGCACCCTGTCTGCCGTCTCCCCGTGCCGTCGCTCTACGCCTGCGCACTGTGCCTCAAACGGAGAGACGGAGCTCGAGCCTCCGCACCATCTAATAACCAGCGGGATCAAAAACGGAATAAAACGCCGAACAACAGCTGGATCCAACGCACGAAACGCACCGATCCCACCGCACAGTCACCGGGATAACGGCGGGTTAGCAGGCCGGAGAAGAGTGGAGGCAGGCGGGGGTCGGTACACCGGGAGCCTGCCTGTCTGTCCGCCTGCAGACGGTAAGACAAAGCGGAATGAAGCGGCTGCCAGCGCCGCGTTTAAACACTGAGTCATGCTGCTGGATCATCTTTAACATGAGCTTTTATTCAACTGTCTGTTTACAGGACTGAACACATGACGCTGTGATGGGCCAGATGTTGGCCTCTGGTGATGCTCCATGTTCTGACACACTGTCCTCATGTCCCTCACTGTCTCATCCAGGGCTCCTATTGGCTGGAAGGACGGCCGGAAACACGTGCTGGGACACGAAGAAGACATCTGCAGGACATACAGAGACATAAACACAACATCTGGAGGACATACAGAGACAAACACAACATCCGGAGGACATACAGAGACATAAACACAACATCTGGAGGACATACAGAGACATAGACACAACATCTGGAGGACATACAGAGACAAACACAACATCTGGAGGACATACAGAGACATAAACACAACATCTGGAGGACATACAGAGACAAACACAACATCTGGAGGACATCAAAAAGGAAAAGAAGAAATTTGATGGATTTAAATAAAAATCAAAGAAAGATATAACGAAGACACAGAGGCATTAAGGAAATCTTTTGGGGGACATAAAGACATGCTGTCTCGGACATAAACTGACAATCAAACTATTGAGGACAGACACTGAACTATTGGAAGACAACATGAAGACATTTCTTGGCCAAAAGGAAATATAAAGAAGGGAAAGAACAGGGCATTTGAAGGTGGGTAATGTACTTAAGTGAAGTAAGACAAATAGAAGACAAAGGGACATAAAGTAAACCTCTAGAAGACCTAAAGTGTCCTCTAGTGGACATAAACTGACTTTATGAAGACGTTTTCAGGACAAATAGACATAAAGAAGCATTCTGAGACAAAATATTAAACATTTACATTAACATTTAGTGGACATGAAGACATATATTAGACTTTTGAAAGACATAACAAAGACAAAGATAAAGATCCTTTCGGGGAAACGTAGAGACACTAAGACGCGTTGAGGACATAAACTGACATTAAGAACTGTTTTTCAAGACAAACAATGAAATATTGGACAAGACAAAGAGACACTGAGGCATTCTGAGCATTTTCTGAACATCTGAGTTTTGGATATAATATAACCTGACGCACCAGATGGTTTGTTACACAGAAACATCTGAGAATCGTCCTTGGAGACTGGGCGGCACTTTCAAAGATACTTGGCAGGTGATTGGATGATCCATCTATCACTGAGAGGCAGCTGGGTTCATGAGATCACACAAGAGTCGTGTGGACCTAAAAAAAATAAAATAAGAACATTGAAAGACATTTGGAGAGACATTAAGACACTTTTGGACAGAAGGAGACATTTTCAGGACAAAGTGCTTTTGATGTAATGATGGACATTAATAAGAAATGAGACATTTATTGACCACACAGACATAAAGAAGATCAAGTCAGTTTTATTGATATAGCACTAAATGACAGCAGAAGATACCTCAGGGACCTTTTAGATCAGGAGATGTTCCATCAACGCAGCTAATCAAAGTCCAGCTTAAATTAACTCAACTCTCACTTAAAGCTGTTCCACTAACACAGTTCAGCCGTGTCTCGTCAACGTTCATTCCACCTTTAGGCCTCCACTGTCCACATAAGTAGGCTTGTAAAACTTAAACATTTAATCTGTCAGCGAGTTTTTGCCAACTCGTCTCTTTCACCTGGTTCATTGCGGCACTTTTGGCCTTTTTGGTGAAAACTCCTTTATATTCTTCATATAGTTTCATCAGCAGGTTTGTTCTGCTGCGAGAAGAACGCCGCTCTAGTTTTCTCTTGTTTTTGCGACACCGTATCGTCCTTTCAACAGTCGACTGTCCGCGGCTGCAGGATTATTCTCGCCAGGTTAGAGAGGCGAGCTCAGAAGGACCGACAGGATACATCTGTGTTAATAAATGAACATTCAGATCACTGACTGTGGTTATATTATCAGCAGACTAGATAATATCAGATATATATTTATCTGATGGAACCGTCTGTTGGGAATCTGTTTCTGTCCGTCAGACATTCTTTGACACGCAGCTAAATGACGCTTGACAGTTAGCCTGCCGCAGAGCAGCTAGTTCTGTGGTGTAAGTTACCATGGTTACTGAGCAGCCAATCACATAAGCCACAGTGATGGAACAAAACTCTCACTTAAATTAGCGAGACTTATCAGAATAAGCCAGGCTTTCCCTTTATCCTGCTTGATGGAACACGTCCAGGTCTAGACCCTAATCTTTAATTTACAAAGACCCAACATTCCCCCATTGAGCAGCAACAACAATAATAACAATGACAACACTAATAATAGCAAAAATATGACTAATAATAATAGTAGCAACAGTGGTGGGTGTGAAGCTGGACAACAGTCAGCTGAAGGTTTCCTGCGAGACGAGAAAGCAAAGTTAGTGACATGCATTGATGTTACATGAATACATACAGATGGAGAGGAGGAGGAGGAGAGAGGAGCTCAGTGCATCATGGGAAGTCCCCCAGCAGTCTAGGCCTACAGCAGCATAACTAAGGGCTGATCCAAGGCGAGCCTGGTCGGCCCTAACTATAAGCTTTATCAAAAAGGAAAGTTTTAAGCCTACTCTTAAACATAGAGAGGGTGTCTGCACCCCGGACTGAATCTGGAAGATGGTTCCACAGGAGAGGAGCCTGATAGCTGAAGGCTCTGCCTCCCATTCTACTTTTAAAGACTGTAGGGACCACCAGTAAGCTGCATACTGGGAGCGCAGTGTTCTAGTGGGATAATACGGTATTATGAGCTCTTCAAGATATGATGGTGCCTGACCATTAAGGGCTTTGTAAGTTAGGAGAAGGATTTTAAATTCTATTCTAGATTTTACAGGAAGCCAATGCAGCGAAGCTAAAATGGGAGAAATGTGATCTCTTTTTCTAGTTTTAGTCAGAACACGTGCAGCTGCATTCTGGACCAGCTGGAGAGTCTTTAGAGACTTGTTAGGGCAGCCTGGTAATAAGGAATTGCAATAATCCAGCCTAGAAGTAACAAATGTGTGAACTAGTTTTTCTGCATCTTTTAGGGACAGGATGTGATTTTTGTGATATTACGTAAGTGAAAAAAGGCAGTCCTTGAGATTTGATTTATGTGGGAGTTAAAGGACATATCCTGATCAAAGATAACTCCCAGATTCCTTACGGTGGTGCTGGAGGCCAGGGTAATGCCATCCAGAGCAGCTTTATCATTAGATAATGTGTTTCTAAGGTGTTTAGGGCCAAACACAATAACTTCAGTTTTATCTGAGTTTAATAGTAGAAAATTGCAGGTCATCCAGGTCTTTATGTCGTTAAGGCATGTTTGGAGTTTGTTTAACTGATTGGTTTCATCAGGCTTCATTGATAAATATAATTGGGTATCATCTGCATAACAATGAACATTTATGGAGTGTTTCCTAATAATATTACCTAAAGGAAGCAACTCTGGAGACAAAGACATAAAACAGATTTTAAGACAAAGAGACATTTTAAGAATACAGAGAGACATGATGATGTCTTTTCCTGGACATGAAATGATATTGAGAACCAAGTTTGAGGGAAAACACTGAAATACTGGACAAGACAAAAAGACATTGGAGCATTTTGTGAGCATGAAGAGACAGTCGGAGGAAGACGTCATTTCACGGACATAAACGGACATTAAAGCAGACACTGAAATACTCAAAGACAACGAGACATACAGACATTTTCAAAACAAGACATTTGGAGGACAAACACATATCACATTTAGGGACATAAAAAGACATTTTGAAGACAAATGGTATTTGAGGTGTATTGAGAAATTTTAGGACATTAAAGACATTAATCAGACCTTTGAAGGACAGAAGACAAAGAGACAGAGACCATTTACAATAAACTAAATTAGGAACAGATTTTAAGGAACATAAAATGACAAGGAGACAGCTGGAGGACTTAAAAAAAATGTTTGAGGGATAAAAAGAGACAAAAGACGTTCTTTCTAGAGCATTTAAGAACCTTAAGAACAGATTTTTAAAGGGACAGAGACATTAAGACGTGTTCAGGACACACAGAGACAGTTGGACACTGCGGTCTTCTGGACCACAGGATGATTTTGGACAGACTTGTTCTGGTTTTAAGAAGTTTCTTTTGTTTCCTGACAGTTTGGATGTAACAAGGACTGAGAGGACGCCATGATGTCCCTGAGGTGGACTTGTTTCTGCGTCCCTTCAGCCCAGGTCCTGGTCCTGGTCCAGGTCCTGGTCCTGGTCCTGCCCTGCTCTGTGTGGGCGGCTCGCTCAGACAGAAGCATGATGTCGGAGGAATATTTTGGAGCCACGGTGAACGCCACGGTGCTGGACAGCCGTGGAAACACCGTTCACCTGATGAGCAGCGAGGACGGGACGTACGGACAGAACTCCCCTAAAATGGACTCCAGGGGCGTCGTCATCGCACCTGCACCGCATCACGGAGGTAACAGGTCACATGACATCACACCTGAGGTCCAACGGTGGAAAGTAACTAAGTACTTTTACTCAAGTACTGTATTTAAGTACAGTTTGAGGTACTTGTACTTTACTTGAGTATTTCCATGTGATGCTACTTTCTACATTTCAGAGGGAAATATTGTACTTTCTACTCCACTACATTTATTTGACAGCTTTAGTTACTTTTCAGATGAAGATTTGACACAATGGATAATATAACAAGCTTTTAAAATACAACACATTGTTAAAGATGAAACCAGTGGTTTCCAACCTTTTTGTCTTTTGGCGTCTTACAAAAAGCAGTGTGTAGTCGGGGTCACATTTCACATGTCTATGAGTTGTTAACAGCTCCACCAAATAGTGATTTTTCCCTCTAAACTTCTCACATGCTTTCATTTCAATAAATGTTCAAATGATCCAATATTTCAGCAAAAATCAAAGATTAGAGAAAAAGTCCAAAAACTGAAAACAGATTTGTGTATCAGAACTTTGTTTTTTCTTCTTTCCTCTCCCATTAATCATCTCACCACCCCTCAGATTTATCTGCTGACCCTTTGGAGGGGCCCGACCCCTAGGTTGGGAACCACTGGACTAAACTATCTAACTGTATATAAAGTAGTGTAAACTAGCTCCACCTCCAGCAGCTACAACAGTAACATGCTGCTCTAACACTGATGCTTCACTATTAATAATCTAATGATGTCATATATAATAATATATCAGTCAGAGGGACCAAACCACTACTTTTACTGCAATACTTTAACTACATCAAGCTCATAATACTTATGTACTTTTACTGCAATACTTTAACTACATCAAGCTCATAATACTTATGTACTTTTACTGCAATACTTTAACTACATCAAGCTCATAATACTTATGTACTTTTACTGCAATACTTTAACTACATCAAGCTCATAATACTTATGTACTTTTACTGCAATACTTTAACTACATCAAGCTCATAATACTTATGTACTTTTACTGCAATACTTTAACTACATCAAGCTCATAATACTTATGTACTTTTACTGCAATACTTTAACTACATCAAGCTCATAATACTTATGTACTTTTACTGCAATACTTTAACTACATCAAGCTCATAATACTTATGTACTTTTACTGCAATACTTTAACTACATCAAGCTCATAATACTTATGTACTTTTACTGCAGTACTTTAACTACATCATAATTAGGACTGCTCCTGACCAAAGACTTTCCTAGTTGACTTGTTGTCACATGTTTATGATATTAATTTAATTATTTAAATATATATTTTGGGGCGTCAGCAGATGCTTTGAGTTCCAGGGCAGAGAGAGAATGTTATCAGTAACATTATTAACGCTGTGCTACATTACAGAGAAATACAAAACCATAATAATGAGCCTTTAAAAGTGCACACATGAAGTGAGCCGACTGTTAATGACAATGCTAACAGCAAAAGTGGTAAATTCAATTCAGTTTTATTGATAAAGCACCAAATCACAACAGAAGTCATGTCAGGGCTGTTTCCACATAGAGCAGGTCTAGACTGAACTCTTTAATCTACAGACCCAACATTCCTCCTTTAACAGGAAGAAACAGGCTCAGACGCAGCTCCAGACTAACTCTTCCTGTGACTGACCCACCAACGAAAACTTGGTTAAAACTTGGAGACTCGTCATCGACTATAAGGCGGCGGCCCTGCTGAAGATACTGACGTACTTTTACTTAAGTAGGATTAGTAATTAGTAATGGAGTATTTTTACATTGTGTATTGGTACTTTTACTGCAGTAAAGGATCTGAATCCTTCTTCCAGCTCTACTGAGCTCACACATGATCTAATGTTAAAGCTCAGCAAAATCCAAGCATAAGTTCAGTTCACTGCACAAAGGCAAACAGTAATTCAGGCTTAGTCCAGGAGTGCGAGGTTTCCTATGTGCTCTGTGGTGGCATGTGGTTCTTCCCCATGCCACCACTTGTTGAAACTACATATTTTCTCTCTTTGAAATGCCTTATTTGTTGTTACAAATAAGGCATTTCGTGACACCGTGACGGCTCTTGTCAATCAGATGTAATTGTCACACATGACGTCACACATGACATCACACATGACGTCACACATGACGTCACAGCTGAGGTCACAGCTGAGGTCGCAGCTGAGGTCACACGGCGTTTGTGACCTGATTGTGTGAATATTGTTCCTTTCTGAGGTTGAACTGATCAACAATAGTGAATTATTCACAGTCACAGTGGAACCGTCTCTGCTCTGAAAACCAGTGAGATTATTTGAAACGACGCCTGTATTAACGTAGTGATGACGATCTCGACGTTAGCGACGGCGTGCAGCAGCAGCAGCTGATGTTAGCGACGCTGATCTCTGCGTGACTCTCAGACTCACATCATGTCAACTTCACTACAAAATCTTTACAAATCTTCATTTATTCATGTTTGACATAAACAACTAATTAGTCATTATTAGTTAATCAGCTTTCAGCAGATTGTTGAGCAGTTTTAACAGTTTCCAGCTGAACAACAGAAACACACAGAGCGACTGGACGGTTTACCTGCTCAGGTGATCTCATTTCAGCGGTTTATCTTCACCCGATGACATCATAGATAGGGGCGGAGCTTCAGCGTATCTGCCTGAATACTTGACGTGGTTCGACTGATGAATGAATCAAACAACCGTCTCAACACGGAGTTCAGAGTCAGCAGATTGTTGATGAGACGACCTCAAAGTCAAACTGCAGCGAGGAAACCTCAAACCTGCGTCTCACATTCACACGTTTCCTCTGCTGCATCAACACGGAAACACCTGACTGAGCTCAGGTCAGCCACTCGTAAGGCGCCTTCACACAGCGACAGGCCGCCGCCCGACGTCCGGCCGCCGCCCGACGTCCGGCGTCCGGCCGCAGGCTCCTTCACTCTGTTGACAGTCGTGACAGAAGTCCCTGTGGCTCCTGAGTCCCTGTGAGACTCGTCCACTGACTTTCTTTGGTGACCAAAGAGTGAGTCAGAAATTTAAGACCAAATTCTCATAAACTGCTGCTACGAACCAAACCGACCAATCAGAGCACGAGATGAAACACGTCTCTGCACTCTGACAAACTGATGGTTCAGTCTCACAGATTATATTACTGTGACCTGCAGGAACCACTGAAGGCTGTTGCACACGTCTCGTCATGACCTCTGACCTCTGTGGGCTCAGCCAATCACTGTTGAGCACAGCTTTCAGTGAGAGATGGACCAGAAACAAACAAGTTGTGTTTCTAAATCTGAAGAACTGAACAAAAACAAAGTGACTTCATATGGAGACAAAAACATGAAGTCTGTTGGTGAAACATGAGTGCAGAGCGTCTACTGCTAGCAGCCTCCGCAGCCGGAGGAAGCTTCCTGAAGCTGACCAATCAGAGCAGAGTGGACTCATCAGGAGGCGGGCCTTAAAGAGACAGAACTGAGGGGCTGCATAAAGGACCAGTAGAAGATAAATAAGGAGTTTTTAACTGGAAATCATGCAAAGATATTCCAGTAGAGCCCCAGAATATAAATATAGAGCTGGACATGTAAAGAATAGGTGTGCTTTACAGTTTAGTACAGCACCACCAGGAGTTCAGGAGAGGTAAAGAGGAAAGAGGTGTGTGTGTGTGTGTGTGTGTGTGTGTGTGTGTGTGTGTGTGTGTGTGTGTGTGTTGTTGTGTACAGAGACACTGCAGAGCTTCAGGATGTTGAAGGTCGGAGTGTCTCGGCTCTGTAGTGTCAGATTACAGTCAGACTGTCCAAGGACACTGCAGCTCTCTGCAGCACTCAGATACCCTGAGCTCCAACATCTGATAACGTTATAATAACATTATTACAACACTATTACAACATTATTATTATAACATTATTATAACATTATTACAACATTATTATTACAACATTATTATTATAACATTATTACAACATTATTACAACATTATTATAAAATTATTATAACATTATTATTATTAACATTATTTGGGGCGTCTGTGGCTCAGGAGGTAGAGCGGGTTGTTCACTTATCAGAAGATCAGCGGTTCGATTCCCGGCTCCTCCAGTCCTCATGTTGAAGTGTCCTTGGGCAACATACTGAACCCAGAGTTGCTCCTGATGGCTGCACCATCAGATTATATATATATATATATATATATAGATCATGATTAGATTCCCTCTGGGCTGGTTGGGACCTTGCATGGCAGCCATCAGCGTATGAATGTGTGTGAATTGGTGAATATGACTCATAGTGTAAAAGCACAAGACTAGCCAGCAGTTTTAAATGTGATTCAGTGTCGTCCGCTCTGGTCCCAGGAATACATTTAACTATAGCTGCTGGTGTCGCTAACTTCATGTTTCTGACTATGGAGCTGCCAATAATCACAGTTGGTTTCTCAGCAGGTGTGTCGCTGAGTGGGGAGAACCAGTTAGAAACATGAACTGGTTGGTGGTGAACCGTGGGCTTCTGCTTAGGGCTATGCTTCCTTCAGACAGTCACCCAGACACCCTGGCCTCCCGGCTGCTCGGGAGGCCAGGGTGAACTACCGGGGGAGTGGGAGCTACGCTAGGTCGGCCCACACCGGCTACTGGGGGCTGGCTAACTACATTAGCTGCTGATTGGTTTTCCATTGTGTGGAGCCGCACTTCCAATTCACTGAACCTTGCCTTCAACACTGCAAATAAACTACATTTATTACATGTACCACTATCACTAAAGGAGGCAGAGAAATAACTAAATGTATGATACACAGAGCAAGAGAGAGCAGGAGAGCAAGAGGGAGAGAGAGAAGCCATCGCTAACTGCTAAGCTAAGTTAGCTGCTAAGCTAACTGCTGAGCCAAAATAACTAACAACTGTGGGATTAGTAAGAAAAGTGGCTAAAAGAAGGAGAGAGCTAAGAGTGCTTGAGCAGAAGTAGTGTAAGTTTAAATGTACAGCAGGTAATTATCCACAGTAATGAAGAATAAAGCAAAATTAACTGAGCTGGGAGCAGCAACAACGCTATCAATAAACACAGTCAGCAACTGGAAATGACACAATATGCTTATTGCAGCATGTCAGCATGCATGAGCATGGACACACTTGATCAGGTTTATTATATGGTCTTGATATCAGTAATTGCCAGATATGCACCACTTGTATTTCTGATAACATGCCAGTTGTTTTTAATGCTCACATCCCAGGTCTTACTTGTAATAATCACCATCCAACCCACTACTCAAGGGTTATCAATAATCAGACTGCAGCCTGTCTTGCCGGTGCTTTCATCACTACCACTCTGGAAAAGCTGTTAATAGACTGCGCCCTAGACAAACTGGTGAATGTTTTTAATTCCTTCTGTCCAACCATCCTTGACTCGGTGGCCCCCAGTAAGTATATACGACCTAAAACCAAGTCTCAGCCTTGGTTTGATGACACCAACAGAGCGCTTAGACAAGACTGCAGAGGTGCAGAAAGAAAGTGGAAGAAAGACAAGCTTCAAGTATCATATGAGATTTCAAAACATTCCCAACAGTTTTCCAAGAGGCCGTTAAGTTCGTTAGAGCAGAATAGTTTGCTGACCTGATAGCAAAACACAACCACCAACCAAGAGTTCTTTTCAACATATCAAGCATCCTAATCAACCCCACTGACAGCGACATTACTAACATATCCTCAGTGAGCTGTCATGGTTTTCTTAATTTCTTTGTCAATAAGATCTCTACTATCCGAGCTCATGTATGTCCCAGTGGTACCCTAGTAGTAGCTTTGCCAGTGCACACTGCTTCTTTTACTAACTTTTATTACTAACTTATTCCACTCCAGCACTTGAGAAAAGTTGTTTCTGATTTAAAACCGTCTCCATATCCATTTAACTCTATTCCTCCCTGGGTCCTGAAAGAGGTTTTTGACAGTGTAGGTCACTCTGTTCTGTAAATACAGCTCCCTTATTTCTGGTCAAGTACCAACATTTTTAAACATGCAGTCATGCAACAATTTATCAAAAAGCCCGATCTTGATCACACCGACACAAATAACTACAGAAAAATTTCAAAACTACCACTCCCTTCCAAAATTTTTGAAACTGTTGTCTTCCAGCAACTTCAGTCTTTTTTAACTGAGAATAATATGTTTGATATCTTTCAGTCTGGTTTCTGTCCACAGCAGAGCACAGAGTCTGCACTAATCAAAGTCCTGAATGACCTGCTGCTGTCTGCTGACACTAAGATCTGTGCAGTATTATTGTTGTTAGATCTCAGTGCTGCCTTCGATATTCTGGACCACCACATTCTTCTAGAGCGCCTAGAGCACTGGGTGGGCATCTCAGGCACCGCACTCAAACTCAAATGGTTTGCTCCCTTCCTAGAAAGGAGAACCTTTTCAGTTTCTTTTAGTGGATCATCATCTGTCCCTGCCCGCCTCTTGTATGGTGTTCCACGACGTTCGGTGTTAAGCTGTATTTTATTTTCATTATGCATCTTACCGCTAAGTCAGTACAGTACTTTATTCAATGTTATTATAACAGTACTTTATTCAATGTTATTATAACAGTACTTTATTCAACTTTATTATAACAATACTTTATTCAACTTTATTATAACAGTACTTTATTCAACTTTATTATAACAATACTTTATTCAACTTTATTATAACAGTACTTTATTCAACTTTATTATAACAATACTTTATTCAACTTTATTATAACAATACTTTATTCAACTTTATTATAACAGTACTTTATTCAACTTTATTATAACAATACTTTATTCAACTTTATTATAACAGTATTTTATTCAACTTTATTATAACAATAATTTATTCAACTTTATTATAACAATACTTTATTCAACTTTATTATAACTACTTTATTCAACTTTATTATAACAGTACTTTATTCAACTTTATTATAACAGTACTTTATTCAACTTTATTATCACAGTACTTTATTCAACTTTATTAAAACAGTACTTTATTCAATGTTATTATAACAGTACTTTATTCAACTTTATTATAACAATACTTTATTCAATGTTATTATAACAGTACTTTATTCAACTTTATTATAACAATACTTGATTCAATGTTATTAGAACAGTACTTTATTCAACTTTATTATAACAATACTTTATTCAATGTTATTATAACAGTACTTTATTCAATGTTATTATAACAGTACTTTATTCAACTTTATTATAACAATACTTTATTCAACTTTATTATAACAATACTTGATTCAACGTTATTATAACAATACTTTATTCAACTTTATTATAACAATACTTGATTCAATGTTATTATAACAATACTTTATTCAACTTTATTATAACAATACTTTATTCAACTTTATTATAACAATACTTAATTCAACTTTATTATAACAATACTTTATTCAACTTTATTATAACAGTACTTTATTCAACTTTATTATAACAATACTTTATTCAACTTTATTATAACAGTACTTTATTCAACTTTATTATAACAATAATTTATTCAACTTTATTATAACAATACTTTATTCAACTTTATTATAACTACTTTATTCAACTTTATTATAACAGTACTTTATTCAACTTTATTATAACAGTACTTTATTCAACTTTATTATCACAGTACTTTATTCAACTTTATTAAAACAGTACTTTATTCAATGTTATTATAACAGTACTTTATTCAACTTTATTATAACAATACTTTATTCAATGTTATTATAACAGTACTTTATTCAACTTTATTATAACAATACTTGATTCAATGTTATTAGAACAGTACTTTATTCAACTTTATTATAACAATACTTTATTCAATGTTATTATAACAGTACTTTATGCAACTTTATTATAACAATACTTTATTCAACTTTATTATAACAATACTTTATTCAACTTTATTATAACAATACTTTATTCAATGTTATTATAACAGTACTTTATTCAACTTTATTATAACAATACTTTATTCAACTTTATTATAACAGTACTTTATTCAACTTTATTATAACAGTACTTTATTCAATGTTATTATAACAATACTTTATTCAACTTTATTATAACAATACTTTATTCAACTTTATTATAACAGTACTTTATTCAACTTTATTATAACAGTACTTTATTCAACTTTATTATAACAATACTTTATTCAACTTTATTATAACAGTACTTTATTCAACTTTATTATAACAGTACTTTATTCAACTTTATTATAACAATACTTTATTCAATGTTATTATAACAATACTTTATTCAACTTTATTATAACAGTACTTTATTCAATGTTATTATAACAATACTTTATTCAATGTTATTATAACAGTACTTTATTCAACTTTATTATAACAATACTTTATTCAACTTTATTATAACAATACTTTATTCAACTTTATTATAACAATACTTTATTCAATGTTATTATAACAGTACTTTATTCAACTTTATTATAACAGTACTTTATTCAACTTTATTATAACAGTACTTTATTCAATGTTATTATAACAATACTTTATTCAACTTTATTATAACAATACTTTATTCAACTTTATTATAACAGTACTTTATTCAATGTTATTATAACAATACTTTATTCAACTTTATTATAACAATACTTTATTCAACTTTATTATAACAATACTTTATTCAACTTTATTATAACAGTACTTTATTCAACTTTATTATAACAGTACTTTATTCAACTTTATTATAACAATACTTTATTCAACTTTATTATAACAATACTTTATTCAACTTTATTATAACAGTACTTTATTCAATGTTATTATAACAATACTTTATTCAACTTTATTATAACAATACTTTATTCAACTTTATTATAACAATACTTTATTCAATGTTATTATAACAATACTTTATTCAACTTTATTATAACAATACTTTATTCAACTTTATTATAACAATACTTTATTCAACTTTATTATAACAGTACTTTATTCAACTTTATTATAACAGTACTTTATTCAACTTTATTATAACAATACTTTATTCAACTTTATTATAACAATACTTTATTCAACTTTATTATAACAGTACTTTATTCAATGTTATTATAACAATACTTTATTCAACTTTATTATAACAATACTTTATTCAACTTTATTATAACAATACTTTATTCAATGTTATTATAACAATACTTTATTCAACTTTATTATAACAGTACTTTATTCAATGTTATTATAACAATACTTTATTCAACTTTATTATAACAGTACTTTATTCAATGTTATTATAACAATACTTTATTCAACTTTATTATAACAGTACTTTATTCAACTTTATTATAACAATACTTTATTCAACTTTATTATAACAGTACTTTATTCAACTTTATTATAACAGTACTTTATTCAATGTTATTATAACAATACTTTATTCAACTTTATTATAACAGTACTTTATTCAATGTTATTATAACAATACTTTATTCAACTTTATTATAACAGTACTTTATTCAACTTTATTATAACAATACTTTATTCAACTTTATTATAACAGTACTTTATTCAACTTTATTATAACAATACTTTATTCAACTTTATTATAACAATACTTTATTCAACTTTATTATAACAGTACTTTATTCAATGTTATTATAACAATACTTTATTCAACTTTATTATAACAGTACTTTATTCAATGTTATTACAACAATACTTTATTCAACTTTATTATAACAGTACTTTATTCAATGTTATTATAACAATACTTTATTCAACTTTGTTATAACAATACTTTATTCAACTTTATTATAACAGTACTTTATTCAACTTTATTATAACAATACTTGATTCAATGTTATTATAACAATACTTTATTCAACTTTATTATAACAGTACTTTATTCAATGTTATTACAACAATACTTTATTCAACTTTATTATAACAGTACTTTATTCAATGTTATTATAACAATACTTTATTCAACTTTGTTATAACAGTACTTTATTTAACTTTATTATAACAGTACTTTATTCAACTTTATTATAACAATACTTTATTCAACTTTATTATAACAGTACTTTATTCAACTTTATTATAACAATACTTGATTCAATGTTATTATAACAGTACTTTATTCAACTTTATTATAGCAGTGTTGTAGCAGTCACCCGTTCTGAATGCGGATAGTTGCATGTCTGGGTTGATTGGAGGGTTTATGCAGATCACCTGTGTGCAGAGTGGGGGGACTGGATCCCAGGTGGTGATTGAGAGCAGCTCGGTTCGTTCCCCTCTCGGCCAATCGGGCTTTGACGACGCCCTTTTTCTGGGGTTTAAGAGAGGAGAGAAACTGCACACCGGGGTCACTGTTCTTTCCTCCACTGGTTGCAGACCTCATTTGAAAAGCTTGTCGGACAGAAACTCTGGCCTGTTCAGGCCCTTTTGTGTCTTCTTTCTAGTCTTTTTCTTTCTGATGTGAGGGACCTTTGGACGGAATACCATAACATAATCCAAGTGTCCTGCATTGGTTTCTTAGTGCCATTGTGCAAGAAGTTGTGCTTGCCCCATGATAGCCTAAACACCTGCAGGCTTTATTTTTTTATACACATTAAAGAGGTGTTTGTTTATCCTTATCAAAGAGGCATTTTTTCGTTAGTATTATTGAAGAGGCATTATTTCATTAAGGGGATGTTTCCCATTGTGCAACACCTTGTGAGGTTTTTCCAAGTGAATATTATTTGTTTTTTTTAATTTTCTTTATGTGGCTGGGAGCTGGTTTTCTGACTTCTTACAGAACATCTGTGTTGAAGGGGCATCAGTACCACCACAGTATTTTATTTAGTAGTGTAATATTTTAGTAGTTTACAGTAGTTTAGAAGAGATTTCAAAATATTGCGATATCGTGTATTGTGATATAACCTAAAAATCTTGTGATATTATTTGAGTTCACCCTGTCAGGCACAGTTTAATGGGAGCAGTTGGCGCTCAGCCTGAACAGATGAGCTAAGGGGTAACAGCGTGCTTCATGTGACCATCATCATCATCATCTCCTCAGTAACCATTGTAATGCTGTGTTTCCTCAGTGGTGGACCGGCAGGGCTG
>NC_058115.1:35100560-35103060 GCF_914725855.1 Thunnus albacares | reverse complement strand
GTTGCTCACCAGCCACAGCCTGTTGTTCCCTGGCCACAGCCTGTTGTTTCCTGGCCACAGCCTGTTGTTTCCTGGCCACAGCCTGTTGTTCCTTGGCCGCAGCATGTTGCTCCCTGGCCACAGCCTGCTGGCCACAGCCTGTTGTTCCCTGGCCACAGCCTGTTGTTTCCTGGCCACAGCCTGTTGTTTCCTGGCCACAGCCTGTTGTTCCTTGGCCGCAGCATGTTGCTCACCAGCCACAGCCTGTTGTTCCTTGGCCGCAGCATGTTGCTCACCCGCCACAGCCTGTTGTTCCCTGGCCACAGCCTGTTGTTCCTTGGCCACAGCCTGTTGTTCCCTGGCCACAGCCTGTTGTTCCTTGGCCACAGCCTGTTGTTCCCTGGCCACAGCCTGTTGTTCCCTGGCCACAGCCTGTTGTTCCCTGGCCACAGCTTGTTGTTCCCTGGCCACAGCCTGTTGTTCCCTGGCCACAGCATGTTGCTCCCTGGCCACAGCTTGTTGCTCCCTGGCCAGAGCCTGTTGCTCCTTGGCCACAGCCTGTTGCTCCCTGGCCACAGCCTGTTGCTCCCTGGCCAAAGTCTGTTGTTCCCTGGCCACAGCCTGTTGCTCCCTGGCCAAAGTCTGTTGTTCCCTGGCCACAGCCTGTTGCTCCCTGGCCACAGTCTGTTGTTCCCTGGCCACAGCCTGTTGCTCCCTGGCCACAGTCTGTTGTTCCCTGGCCGCAGCATGTTGCTCACCAGCCACAGCCTGTTCCCTCGCCACAGCGTGTTGTTCCCTGGCAACAGAGCATGTTGCTCCCCGGCAACAGCAGGTTGCTGTCCAGCCACAGCCTGTTGCTCCCTGGCAACAGCCTGTTGTTCCTTGGCCACAGCCTTTGCTGCCTGGCCACAGCTCTCTGAGCCAATCAGTGTATAGTGAACACGGTTGGTAAAAAAAAGTTGGCAGTTTGCGGGTCACGTGAGGTTCGGGTGGTTGATTAATGCATATTTTTCAGGCTGGCCGGTGTGGATCGACTCTCACTGGACAGCGGCCACAGTGCAACAGGAAAACAAACATAGACTTCTATTGTATTTATTAATCAGCCACTGTGTACAGTAGAAACAGTCAGTGCCTCCTGTCAGGTGATCTGACCTGTCTGACCTCAGTCTGGTCTGATCTGGTCTGCAGGGACCGGCGACACGGTGGCGGTGATGATCACAGAAGCGTTTGGTAAGGAGATCCTGGCCCAGCTGGACCGGAACCTGACGGTTCTGGTATCGGTGTTGGTGGGTCAACGTGGTACCACCAAGACCATCAACCGTGGCTCACTGGTGTTCGTCTCCGTGTCCTTCATCGTCCTCCTCATCATCTCCTCAGCCTGGCTCATCTTCTACTTCATTCAGAAGCTCCGCTACAGCAGCGCCCGGGGCCGCAGCCAGGTAACACGCCATCTACACGCTAACTACACACTACAGCAGCACCCGCAGCTGCAGCCAGGCAACACGCCATCTACACACTAACTACACACTACAGCCGCACCCGTGGCCGCAGCCAGGCAACACGCCAACTACACGCTAACTACATGCCAACTACACACTAAATACACACTACAGCAGCGCCCAGGGCCGCAGCCAGGCAACACACCATCTACACGCTAACTACATGCCAACTACACACTAACTACACACTACAGCAGCACCCGCGGCCGCAGCCAGGCAACCGGCCAACTACACGCTAACTAGTCAAGTACTACAGTAGTATTATGTAATACAGTAGTATTCTGTACTACAGTAGTATTGTGTAATACAGTAATATTCTGTACTACAGTCGTATTCTGTACTACAGTAGTATTGTGTAATACAGTAGTATTTTGTACTACAGTAGTATTCTGTACTACAGTAGTATTGTGTAATACAGTAGTATTGTGTACTACAGTAGTATTATGTAATACAGTAGTATTCTGTACTACAGTAGTATTGTGTAATACAGTAATATTCTGTACTACAGTAGTATTGTGTAATACAGTAGTATTCTGTATTACAGTAGTATTGTGTACTACAGTAGTATTATGTAATACAGTAGTATTTTGTACTACAGTAGTATTCTGTACTACAGTAGTATTGTGTAATACAGTAATATTCTGTACTACAGTAGTATTGTGTAATACAGTAGTATTCTGTATTACAGTAGTATTGTGTAATACAGTAGTATTGTGTACTACAGTAGTATTGTGTAATACAGTAGTATTGTGTAATGCAGTAATATTCTGTACTACAGTAGTATTGTGTACTACAGTAGTATTGTGTAATACAGTAGTATTGTGTAATGCAGTAATATTCTGTACTACAGTAGTATTGTGTACTACAGTAGTATTGTGTACTACAGTAGTATTATATACTACAGTAGTATTCTGTACTACAGTAGTAATATATACTACAGTAGTATTGTGTAATACAGTAGTATTGTGTAATGCAGTAGTATTGTGTACTACAGTAGTATTCTGTACTACAGTAATATTGTG